>NC_136527.1:137060840-137073340 GCF_053919585.1 Euprymna scolopes
TGCTGGCTTCAATTCTGCCAAAGTATTTTTTTTTCTATTTTCCTTAAAGCAAAACAATAATTATGATCTAGTCAAAATGGACTGGATGATAACTTCAAAAAACATACGTTTTGTTTTCAAGTCGAGCGATGGTGACAAATTCCGATACAGTCATATCCACTGCAAAAAGGGAAATATTTTTTTCATTTGATAAAACTGAGGATAAGAGAAATGAATCCAAAATATTAATTGAACCCGAGTTCTATTTCAGTACAACGATGGTGACAAATTCAATAACACAATTCATGTGTCAGCTGAAAGAAACAACAGATAAATTATGTTTTTGCTTTGAACAAAAAACTGCCTTTGTTGGCGTCACAAAATATATTTGTAACAAGATCAAAGCAAAGATAAATAATTTCTTTGGAGTTAAAAATTTCACACACGTATTTGTCGGCTTCAAAAAATGTTTTTGTTTAATCAAATATTTAATGATTTGGTGTGACTCTGATAAAGCCATTTGAACCCAAAATGACCTTCCTAGTGTTTTCATTCTCAAGGCGAATCGCAGTTTTGAAATTTAGATCAAGAGATTTTTTTTTGCCACCGACAATTTTCAATAACATATTTTGTCGAGATGTTAACAGAACAATAAATTTTTTATTTCCTTTGATAATGACAAATGTCACATCTAAGGGCAGAATTCACGATGCATTTTTTTTTTCTGGACGCAGTTTTCTTACTTACGCGGTTATCGCGTATTACGCAGTTTCCGAATTATCCAATGAGAGAAAACTGGTTATTTTCCATCGGTCGTTTTTGGTTGATCGGGGAGGAGTTAGAATTATTATTGGATTGTGGGAGGTGGCCAATTTTTGTCATCAGTCAAATTATCCAATGAGAGAGAATCAGACGATTTGGTTATTGAGCATTCTGATTGATCGGGAAGGAATTGGTAATTGTCGCCCTGCCCAGTGCTCTACTATATAAAGACCCAGAAAGTCAGAGCAAAACAGAACAGAAGTCGGAGCAAAACAGAGCGAGTCCGAGAGTCAAGCCACCTCACCTCTCCTCTCTCTCTCCCCCCCTCGCCTATTGCCCAATAACTAAAAAGGGTTAAGTTAATAGACTTGTGAATTCCAGCAAGTGGAAGCCCCACTTAGAAGTTTAAATGCTTGCTTACAAACTCATACTCCAAACTGTACATATGTTTGTATATATTGCTTTTATGGTTTTCTTTTAATACATTCTATATAACCCAATCTCCGGAGTCATTGTTTATTCAAAATTCTTCGATTTGCTGATGTGCTGATGTTTTTATTATTATTTTTTTTTTACTTGTGGAACTGCTTCCGTCAATGAGCACCCGGTATCTCCAAAGACGAAATCTCTAGCAGATCAGAGAAGATCCAGCCTTGTGGACATTGCAGCAAAGACAATTCCACCAACGCACTGAAGAAGGGCTTACTGGGTGACGCGACGTACCGGCGCGGTTTCATAATTGGTGCGGCGTGACCAGGATTCGACCCTGAAAGCTCGCTACGACACATCAACCGGAGAGAAAGAAGAAAAGAAAATCCACGGCACAACATCGTTGAATGAAAAGAAGGAACCAGCCAACATCAAAGAACTACGGCACATCAACCAACTACGAAACAACATCGTTGAATGAAAAGACGGAACCAGCCAACATCAAAGAACTACGGCACATCAACCAACTACGACACAACCTCGTTGAATGAAAAAAAAACCCAGCCAACATCAAGAACTATGGCACATCAACCTGGTATAGTGTATTTCGAACACTACAAACTTTTTTTTCGCTCCGTGATTGAGCATATAACTACAAGACCTTGACCAACGGGAATTCGACCCTCTGGATCGGAAGCGAAGCGGGATATAGGTAATACCCTCTTATTTTTGTGATTTTTGACTTGCGGTTTTTCTCATTGTGGTTTGGGGTGCCTGGAGGCCTTAATTTTGAAAAAAACAAAAGAGAGAATGACTGAGTTGGTTGAGAATAAGAGTGAGGCTTTGGGGGGAGTAGAGATGGTGGCGACTGTGACTGAGAGGGTGTCGGGACTGTCAATGAGGGAGTTGCTCAGACTCATACAGGAGGCGGCTGAGAAGGTGGTAGAACTGGCCGAGGTGCAAGGAGAGGTCAGCACCGAAGGGAATGAGAGGGCAGACGTGGCCCTATCAAGCGGGCGAGTGTGGACAGGGGTCTGCGCCGCCCTATTGGGAGAAACGAACACGCAGGGACCACCTCAGAGGAGGGGGCTCTCGCCCAAGCTGACCCGACAAACCCCACCCCAGCCCACACGACCCCAAAGAAGGTCGGAAGAAGGAAGTCCCAGACGTCCAACCATGGGGGAGGACGTGGAGGATTGGGAGGCAGAGGCTGACCCCAACCGAAGGAATTGAAGCCTTGCACATGGGTTTTACAAACCCACTCCTGGTAGATATGGTTTGGTCTGTTGGACCTGCCAGGTTGAGGGGCACCGAGCTGTAGAGTGCCCCACGAGGTGTGGGAGACCACCTCGCTCGTTGGGACCGAGCTGTAGTAAATGCGGGCAGTTCGGTCATAAGAGCAGATGGTGCAGAGCAGCGGGGGACGCGGAGCTGGGGAGCAATGCAGAGAATCTTTCAGTGCAGACCCAGAAGAGAGGTACGAGGCCAAATACGGGAGCTAAGGGGCCCCAACATGGCCGCTCTCAAGCGACTGCCGGCAGAGGTGAGTGGTTATGCTTCACTTACCACCCTGATGGACACGTAACGAAAGGGTGTCCCACCAGGTGTGGGGCGCCGCCCTGGGCGGTTCCCAGAGAGAAAGTGCTGAGAACGGACGGGTCCCAAGGGGGCCTGTTGTTTCCGGCCCCTATGTCCGCGGCGGTTGCTGGATGCAGGGGGGACCTCTGATAAGAGGGTGCCCACTGGCTGGGGGCGCAACTGCGGGGGGGGCGTCTAAAGGAACGGTGATCGGCGTCGGGGTTGTTCGGGGTGTGACCGTCTATGCTTGTCAGAATGAAAAATGGGTACGGGTGGGCAAGGGCTCTGCCCAGCCGTATCGCTGTCGATGGGTGGGACGGTTCGGCGCCGGATCCTTTGAGGCTTGAGCACACTAGTACTGAGGGCACTCCTGGCAGTGCATCATGAGGCCAGTGTCGAGAGGGGGAGTTGGGGGCGACGAGAAGTTTAAGTGAATGCAGCTTCCGACTATCAGATCCTCTCTTCTAACACTGGGGTTTACATTCTGTGTGAAACTGCCATTCGCTTAATTGTCTCCTTATAAGATTAATTCATTGAAGCTTAACATCCAAATATGACTCTCAATATCGGCATGCGCATGTAATATAAGAGACCATTGTCAATGTGACAGGAACATCTCTAAAAAAATACCCTGCACGTGCTTCCGATTAATACTTGCTACAAGCACCGCTTGTAGGTTTGCCTTATATTGTTTTTCACGAGAACTGAGTACGAGTATCGGTCGCTTAGTTAAATGCCAGCTTTTTTTTATTTAAGAGAAATTAATGAGCATAGAATTCATTTTGGAAAAAATAACGCACTTTTTATCAGAATATCTTCTCTTTAACTCGCAGGGCGCGAAATGAGGTGTAATGGGCGTGGGCTGCAGCGAATAATTACATTCTAAAAATAATATATATACCGCTCCCCATGTGGGGGTACCAAACTTTCGTAAATGATTGAATTCGTTCAAAACCTATCGCTAAAACCAAAACAAAACAACACCTAAGTAAATCGCAATATATCCAGACAGCTAGCGAGATGGTCCAGTGGTAAGGGTTTCGGCTCATTATCGTTGGGTCCTGATTTCGAATCTCGCTAGATACAGCCACTCTGATGAGTCATAGACGACGAAACACATGTCTGTGGCGATGTGCATGGGCGGAGACAACCTTCTGTAGCCGTCAGACAAGGGTCAACTGACAGAGTCAGGTGGCGGCTACACCTTTTTTTGGAGTGGACGCAGCGGCGAGGAGCACAGAGAGGCTGGCGTGGGCTTCGCCATCAAGACTGAGCACGTGAGGAAGCTGGTTAGCATCCCGGACGGCATCAATGACAGGCTGATGAAGATGCAACTCCCGCTCAACAAGGTAAGAACCGCCACACTGATCAGCGCCTACGCACCAACCATGACTAACCCCAAAGATACCAAGGACCAGTTCTATGAAGATCTGGAAAGCCTCATCTCCGCTGCTCCGGAGAGAGAGAAGCTCATCGTCCTCGGCGACTTCAATGCCCGCGTTGGCATGGACCATTCCATTTGGGACCGGGTCCTTGGCCACCATGGAGTGGGCAAGTGCAATAGCAACGGCCTACGGCTGCTCAGCCTTTGCGCTGCACACGACCTTTCCATCACCAACACCATGTTCCGCCTACCCACCCGTAACAAGACGTCGTGGATGCACCCACGCTCCCACCACTGGCATCTGATTGACTACGTCATCATCAGGGCAAGGGACAGGAGAGACGTAAGATTGACCAAGGCTGTGTGTGGTGTCGACTGTTGGACAGACCACCGCCTGATCATATCCAAAATGTGCCTCTACATCCAACCCAAGAGGCGGCCTCAGGGCCAGAAAGTCACAAAACGCCTTGACCTGGAAAAACTTAAAAGTCCAGATGTCAACCATGAGCTACAGGAAGCAATCAAAGACAAGCTATCTGTCCCCCTCACCATCTCGGACACTATCGAAGATCAGTGGGCACACCTCAGAGACTCCACCTACTCCATCGCTCTCGAAATCATTGGACCCAAGCAAAAATAGCACCAGGACTGGTTTGATGAAAATGACTCTGAGATTCAGCCCCTCCTGGAGGAGAAACGCCAACTTCTCCGTGCACATCAGAGTGACCCCAAGTGTTTTGCAAAGAAAGCTGCCTTCATAAACATCCGCAGCAAGGTGCAGGCCAGACTCCGCTCCATGCAGGATGCCTGGCTCAGCGCCAAAGCAGATGAGATCCAGGAGCATGCCGATAGCCAGGATATGAGGAAGTTTTACGATGCGCTGAGGGCTGTCTACGGTCCCCAGTCCTCTAGCTCCTCCCCCCTGCTTAGCTCCGATGGAACAACTGTCTTGAATGACAAAAAGCAGATCCTTGATAGATGGCCGGAGCACTTTAACAGTGTGCTAAACCGACCATCTTCCATCAACGATGAAGCCATCGATCGACTACGCCAGGAGCCTATCAATGAGGAGCTCGACATCCCACCCTCGTCAGAGGAAGTAAGCAAAGCCATCAAGCAACTTTCCTCTGGGAAGGCCCGGGCCCCGACTCAATTCCAGCAGAAGTATACAAAGCTGGTGGACCTACACTGCTTTTAAGACTAACAGAACTCTTCCAATCCATGTGGGAGAGTGAAGAATTACCGCAAGATTTTCGTGATGCTACTATCGTTCACATTTACAAACGCAAGGGAAATCGTCAGTCATGTGACAACTACCGCGGGATATCTCTTCTTTCCATCGCCGGGAAAATCCTGGCCCGCGTCCTTCTCAACCGCCTGCTGGTGCACCTTGAAGATGGTCTTCTTCCCGAGAGCCAGTGTGGCTTTCGAGCGGGCCGCGCGACGACTGATATGATCTTTGCTGCACGCCAACTGCAGGAGAAGTGTGTCGAGCAGCACCGGGGCCTCTACACCACGTTCGTCGACCTGACCAAGGCCTTCGACACTGTTTGCCGAAATGGCCTCTGGCGGATCATGAAAAAATTTGGTTGTCCAGACAGGTTCATCGCCATTGTCAGGCAGTTCCATGAGGGCATGACCGCTCGTGTCCTGGATGACGGCGACCCCTCAGAACCCTTCCCTGTGACCAACGGGGTCAAGCAGGGCTGTGTCTTAGCCCCGACGCTCTTCAGCATGGTTTTCTCTGCCATGCTCCAGGACGCTTTCAAAGACAGTCACTCTGGCATTGTCATCAAGTACAGATGTGACGGGGAATTGTTTAACATCAGGCGAATGCAGGCAGTCACGAAAGTGAGGGAAACCATCATCAGAGACCTTCTCTTTGCCGATGACTGTGCCCTTAATGCCCCAAATGAGATAGAGATGCAACGTCAAATGGACGGATTTTCCACCATTTGTGACAACTTTGGTCTCACCATCAGTACAAAGAAGACAGAAGTTATGTACCAACCCGCCCCAGGAGATGCATACCATGAACCCGGTATCACTGTCAAAGGACAGAAGATCCATGCTGTGGAGCAATTCACCTACCTTGGCAGCACCCTCTCCCGCACCGCCAACATTGACATTGAGGTTAACCATAGGATCTCCACAGCGAGCAGTGCATTTGGAAGACTTAGAGACAATGTGTGGAAGAGGAGAGGCATTACACTCGCAACCAAACTGAAAGTATACCGAGCGGTCGTCCTGACAACCCTACTCTTCGCCTGCGAAACTTGGACGCCATATAAAAGACATGAAAAACAGTTGAATGGCTTCCACCTCAGATGCCTCCGTAATCTTCTCAACATCCGCTGGCAAGACAGAATTCCTGACACAGAAGTCTTGAAGCGCGCGGGGCTCCATACCATCACCACCATAATCCGCAAAACTCAGCTCCGGTGGGCAGGCCATGTCTATCGCATGCACGACAGCCGAATCCCCAAACAACTTTTCTATGGGAAACTCAGCCAGGGAAAGCGGAATGCAGGGGGCCAAAAGAAACGATATAAAGACTGTCTGAGAACGTCCCTAAAAGACTTTGAAATCAGCCCCCAGTCTTGGGAGAGTCGCGCTGCTGAACGTTCGGCCTGGCGTTGCGTCATCAGCCTAGGAGCCGACAGGGCAGAGAATCAACGCATGACACACGACCAGCAGAAGCGCAAGAGGAGGAAGGAGAGAGCTGCCGGTTCACAGCCTGCCGATACCGCCTTCACGTGTCCAGAGTGTGGAAGAGTCTGCCGAGCACGGATTGGCCTCATCAGCCATCTCAGGACCCACAAACCCCTGACGCCGAATTGATTGATACCTTGGTCATCGTCGATTCCGACGGACGAGCAAGAAGAAGAAGAAGAAGAATGGCAAAGTGAAGAGCAACCAAAATTTTGAAAATCTTCGGACAACTGCTCTCTCTCATCTTGAGTGTTGGTTGTTTGTTATTTGGCCAACGTTTCGGCCGATGTAACATCCGACCTTCTTCAGGTGTATCTTGTTGAACTCTGCAATCCACACACACACACACACACACACACACACACACACACACACACACTATATATATATATATATATATATATGAGTAAAACGATTGAAAATTAAAAATCAGTTTCGAAAGGAATATATATATATATATATATATATGTATGTATATATATATGCATGTATGTATATATATATAGATGTATGTGTTATATATATATATATATATATATGTATATATATAGATGTATGTATATATATATATATATAAATGTATGAATATATATATATATGTACATATATATCAATGTATATATATATATATATATGTATGAAATATATATGTAGATTATATATCAATGTATGTATGTATATATATATATATGTATGAATATATATGTACATATATATCAATGTATGTATATATATATACATATGTATGAATATATATATGTACATATATATCAATGTATATATATATATATATATATATGCACATATATATCAATGTATGTATATATATATATATATATGTACATATATATCAATGTATGTATATATATATATATGTACATATATATCAATGTATGTATATATATATATATATGTACATATATATCAATGTATGTATATATATATATATATATATATATGATGGACTCTCCCGTCGATTTCGACGTATGAGGTTCAGACAACCCATATTTCTAAAACTCATTTATGCTTTTGCCTCTGATGACTTTTTAGTCCAGGAAGGGTCTTGCAGACAAGGCCACAAATAGATTTGCTTCTTCTAGAAAGGTTGCCTTCACCACTGCTTACGGGAGCCCTCTCTACCCCAATACACATATACACACACACACAAATATACACGGTGCTAGTTGGCCGTTGACCCAGCACCGTGTATATTTGTGTGTGTGTATATGTGTATTGGGGTGGAGAGGGCTCCCGTAGGCCTTGGTGAAGGCAACCTTTCTAGGAGAAGCAAATCTCTGATTTAAAAAACCATAAAGCGGAGGACCAGTACCCGCATTAAGCTGGTCCGCAGTTTAATTTGTTGCTGGCTATCTTGCTCTTGCTTGTTGCTGGATCTCAACATTTTGAACCGAGAGAGAGACTTAGCTGTCGTACAAAGCTAAGACTCTGTAACATCATATTTGTATAGATACTCCCTCAGACATTTGGGCTCATGGACTTTAAATGTCTGAGGGAGTGGCACTCGTCTGACAAGACGTTGCAAGCATCATATATATATATGTCAATCGCCATATATATTTTATAAATTACTATATATATATATATATATATATATATATATATATATATATATATATTGAGTAAAACGATTCAAAATTGTGAATAAAAATCGGTTTGTTCTTGCTTTTGAAACCGATTTTTAATTCACAATTATGAATCGTTTTACTCAATATAAAAATAGCTCTAGGATATCTATATCTATTGAGCTTATTTTTATATCTTCATTACAACGAGCACTGTTTTTTTTTAATTGTATTAATGAATTTACTAATACGTTAAAATCAACTCCGCTCTTTAGACTCTTTGTTCTAATTCCCTTAATATGTGTGTGTGTGTGTGTGTGTGTGTGTGTGTGTGTGTGTGTGTGTGTGTGTGTGTGGATTCCAGAGTTCAACAAGATACACCTGAAGAAGGTCGGAGGTTACATCGGCCGAAACGTTGGCCAAATAAGAAACAACCAATACTCAAAATGAGAGAGTTGTCCGAAAAATTTCACTTTGCCGTCTGGTGTCGCTGTCAAGCATTTAAGTTTGTTAAGTTTTTTTTCTTTCTGTTTTTTTCCTTTCTTTTTTTCTTTTTTTTATTCCTTTCTTTTTCTTTCTTTTTTTATTCCTTTCTTTTTTTCTTTCTTTTTTATTCCTTTCGTTTTTTTTCTTTCTTTTCTGCCGGATTGCCAAATATTGTAATTTGATCTATATATTAATAGGAAAGCGTGTGTGTTATTTATTTTGTGTGTCAGTGTGTCACGCTTACATCCGAGTGACGGTGACTTTTGGCCTTTTGGTCAAGATCAAAGTGTAGTATCTGTTCTTCAGGTGCCGCACTTCCATTTCTTGTTCTCTTTCGGTGGAGGAGAAATCCTTCACGACTGAGACAATTTTTATTTTTGTACCTTTTCTCCACGTTAAAAAACGACCCTGGTGTCCAACTCTGTCCCGTGGGGAGGCATAGTAAATAGGTACATCCGAGTGACTGTCGTTTAATTGTTATCGACTTCCATTTCTTGTCATAAACAATTTTAACAAGAATTCTTCATAAGTTTTGGTTTCGGTTTCGATTATAGCTAAAAGTTGGTCCTCCCTCTCCGACAAAAGGAGGGTGGGCCTGTAAATTCAAACTTGTCCGTTCGTCTGTCTGCACTTTTCTCAATAACTACGCCTTGGAATTTTTTGAAATTTTGCACAAACATTAAACATGATATGAGTAAAAAAGTACCAGAATGCATTTTCCGGGAAACCTCAGGTTGCCCCCCCCCCCCATGGGTTTAAATGGCTAAAATTGACACTTTTTTGCTTATTAAAAATATTGATGTCTTCAATTTTTATAAGACTTTCTCAAAAGTTTGAACTAAGTGACTATCGTTTAATTGTTATAAATAAGTTTCGATTATTGCTGATAGCACTCCATCTATTTTTTTTTTTTTTTTATAAATAGTTTTATCAGGAATTCTTCATAAGTTTTGATATTGGTTTTTAGCTGAAGGAAATTGAGTTATATACAGGGTAACCCCCCCCCCCCGAAAAAAAAAAAACGAAAAAAACAAAAAAACAGAGGACATTCAATTGTTTTCCTGAGAATTTTACTGTCAATGGAGGAAAAAAAGGCCAAAGTGTTTTTATGTGATGCTTTGAATATAATAAACTAGTTATGACCAAAGTTTCATTTCATTCGGACAAAACACTAAGAAACAGGGCCTATTTAGAGTGGTCGGCCATATTAGATAATCATCGTTAATTATTTAAACGAGGCATACACGTTTAAATCATGATTTTCTCAAGTTCAAATGGATGCAGTAAATAAACTTTGAACTCGAAATGACCCCTAATGTACTAATGTATAACATAAGACCCAGAAAAGAAACATTTATAATGCGTACACAGCTTTATTTTCTCATATAACCTCAATACGCTTTGAAGGGGTTTTACCCAGTTAAAATAATTAGAATTAAAAAAAAAAAAAAACTTCTGTCGTATAATGCGTCCTTGGTTGTATTTTCTTTTCGTTACGACAGTGACTTTCTATCCCCCACAATTATTCTGGTGTCCCTTAATTTTGTTGAGGTTGCTAATAATTTCTTTATGTGTCGGAGGGCACCGCCAGCAATAATTTTTGTTCATTTTTACTTCCGTTATTTGTCTTTGACAAATGACGCACATAGCTGCTAGAAAGGACTCAATACGCTCTCAAGGGATTTTACCGATAAAAAATAATTTTTTTTTTGTATAGTTAAAACTATACAAAAAAAATTATTAGGTTAAAAACTTCCAAGACTATATGTGTGTGTGTGTGCGCGCGCGTGTGTGTGTATGTGTGTGTGTGTGGGGGGGGGTGACCCCCCCCCCAAAAAAAAAACAGAAGCTAATTAGAGGCCATCTGGAACATATGCTGTAAAACGGCGAAAAAAAAAAAGCCAAAGACCTTAGTGTTTTGATGTTGTAGCGTCTACCCCGGAACTAATTTTGACAGTGACATTGAACATTCACCGTTTCCGGAGAGCTCCAAAAAAAAAGACCAAAAAAAGCCGTGGCGCTAAATTCGAGGAGTCTCTCGCCCTCTTTTTGCTCGCGACACCAGAGGAGTAAGACGCGTTACTACCACGCTTTGTCGCTCATGCGTGACACACCCTGTGCTGGTTCCAATGGTGAAACCACACAAAAAAAAAGGAAAAGCATTCTTCTTATCTATTCACTCCGCTCCTTACCCGAACGGCTTTTCTAAAGAAAATTAATTTATCGTTTCTTTCCAACTTAACGCCAAAAACACTTGACCAGTCGGGAAGGATTTCTTTTTCCTTTTTTTGGACTCAAAATAAACACGAGTGTGATACACCAGGGCAAATAAATTCACACCTATTATAACAAGCCAAGTCTGATTATTTGTTTTTAATTAATTTTTCTAAATATTTTTTTTCTTATTAATGTTTTTGAAAAATTAATTTTAAGTGAGCTCTTTGTTGTTTTGCCCGGCGAGCACCTCGCTTCAATGTGATGTTTTGAATATAATAAACTAGTTGTAAGCAAAGTTTCATTTCATTTGAACAAAACACTAAGAAACGTGGCCTAATTAGAGTTGCGGCCCGTTTTTTTTTTGGGGGGGGGGTCTCCCTGTATAAATAATTATTGATTCAAACTTCCAGTCAGACTAAAATCTTTAGATCACCCCACCCTCCGTCACAATTGTGTGTTTTGCGTTTGAAGGAAACATATGCATGGGACAAAATAACAAAAATAAAGATTTATAAAGAATCATCGTCGAGTTGATCCTCGAGTTGCCTATTGGCCTTGATAAGTGCTAATATAGAGAGAAGAGAAACAGGGTGAGAGAGAGAGAGAGAGAAGATAAAGAGTGTGAGAGAGAGGCAGAAGAGAAAGTTGTTCCATTCTCTTTCCCAAATTTGAATACTGTGCACGTTTGAACTCTCATCGTCGAGTTGATCCTCGAGTTGCCTATTGGCCTTGATAAGTGCTAATATAGAGAGAAGGGAAACAGGGTGAGAGAGAGAGAGAAGATAAAGAGTGTGAGAGAGAGGCAGAAGAGAAAGTTGTTCCATCCTCTTTCCCAAATTTGAATACTGTGCACGTTTGAACTCTCATCGTCGAGTTGAACCTCGAGTTGCCTATTGGCCTTGATAAGTGCTAATATAGAGAGAAGAGAAACATGGTGAGAGAGAGAGAGAAGATAATTGCATCGGAATCGGGAATTTAGTCCAAACTCGGTAATTGTATCGGGTTAGGGTTAGGGTTAAGGTTATATATATATATATATATATATATATATACACTAGCAAAAGTACCCGTCGTTGACCGGGTTCAAAAACAGCCTACAGAAAATGGACACTGATTTATGAAAGTATGATAGGTTATGAAAAGGAAGGGTTGTAAAGAGATAGCTTCGAATTTGGGTCACCCTGTATATATATTTTGATTTTTAAATTTTAAATTATCAATCACATTACTTAATATTGAATTAGCTCTAGGACATTTAACTATCGAGCTTATTATATATCTAAATTACAACGAGCACTTTCTATTTCCTGTATTTTAATTAAACTAGTAATTTCACTGTTACATTAAAATACACTCAGCTCTTTAGACTA
>NC_136527.1:137083340-137128340 GCF_053919585.1 Euprymna scolopes
TATCTAAAGAAATGGTAGAAACACTAGAGGATGACCTCCAATCTGTAGTGGAATGGGGACATAAATGGACGGTCACATTCAATGCTGTTAAGACTAAACTTGTTTCCTTCAATAATTACAAGAAACCTTCTCTATCACCAACAGCAATGGCCAAAGACAAATTACCTGAAACTCTTCAGCCTAACGTTCACAGGAAACAGGAGTTGGAACAATGAGAGGCTGCTGCGAAGAAGTGGGCTCCCTCTACCATGCTAGAAAACTACTAACGCCTGAAAATATCCTGTACCTCTATAAGGCCATCATTCGCAGTATTGTTGTTATATTTGGGCTGGTGCATCTGCTACTTGTCTCTCGCTCCTTGACAAGGTTCAAAAGAGATTCGCAAACCTGGACAAAAAGAGAGTTGCCAACCTGATAGGTCCTGAACTGTCATCTAAGCTTCAGCCTCTGTCCCATCGACGAAACGTTGCATCCCTCTGCCTGTTCTACAAGTATTTAAATGGTGAATGCTCTGATGAACTGCAAGCACTTGTGCCCCCACGACAAAATCTTGCATCCTTCTGCCTGTTCTACAAGTATTTTAATGGTGAATGCTCTGATGAACTACAAACTCTTGTACCCCCTCCAACGAACCCAACAAGCAGCTTCTAGAAGTGTAAGCCATTTTGAGTTTCAGAAACAGTTTCAGATGGTTCGCTGTTACACACAAGTCCTGGGAGGTGACTTGTTTGTAGTAGACAGTTCCTCAGAACAAAATATTCTTACCGTGTCGAAACCCGGGAAAAGTAACATGTGAAATTGTTCCAGAAAAGGTTTAATATTTACGAAGCAATTCTGGTTTGTGATTGGTTGGTAGCAGAACATGGTTTAATTTGATTCGTCAGTTCTTAGCAGCATCGTCTATAAATAGAATCGTCCGAATAAAAAATATTTTAATGTATTTTTCTGAAAATAAATAATTACCCCATTAATCTCAAAATATTGCAACAGAATCCCACTCCTTCACATAAGAGATCCCTAGATGTAAGAAAGCCTTCTACTCCAATAGTTTCTTCACCAGAACTGCTAGACTCTGCTTTCCCAATTGTACTGACATGCAGAAGTTCAAGTGTAATGTGAATAGACATCTTGCTGCTCAACTCCCTTTTATGTCCTCGATAGTAACTCTCTGCTTCAGAGTGGCTCTGTGCCTTGTTTGGGGTAAAATTGGATAAAACATATTTTTAAAAAAAATTGTAAAGAATTTTTTGTGAGTGGAAAGATACGGCACGTTCAACTATTTTTCAATCATAGCCATTTGTTTTCCTAGTTTTGCATATGAATTACAAAATACCTGATATTTCCCCAAAACTTCTGGCCTTGATGCAGAGGATACTAAAACTTGCTGGCATGGTTTCAAATGATCTTAAATAGCAGCAAAAGGAGACTTGATTCCATATGTCATATCTTTGGTTTTCATAAATAAACTAAATTTCACAGTGTATAAGGATTATTTGATACTTTAAATGTTCATAATCGTACCCTATCTTTAAAAGAGGGGAGACATATCATATGAGAAATATATATATATATATATATATATATATATATGGCTTAAATATGGAAAAGTAAAGGACTAGTTGTTAAAACTGGAAAAAAAAACCCAAGATATTCTAGTAAAAAATATAAATTTATAACTTAAAATATTGCAGCATTAAGAATTGATTATATAATGTTAACTTATATTACAATAGAAAAATGCGAGCATGAAAAGTAACATGGTTAAGCTTAAACATGGAAAAGTAAAGGACTAGTTGCTAAAATTGGAAAAGAAAAGGACAAGATATTCTAGTAAAAAATATAATAAATTTATAACTTAAAATATTGCGGAATTAAGAATTGATTATATAATGTTAACTTATATTACAATAAAAAAATGCGAGCATGAAAAGTAATATGGTTAAGCTTAAACATGGAAAAGTAAAGGACTAGTTGTTAAAACTGGAAAAGAAAAGGACAAGATATTCTAGTAAAAAAATATATAAATTTATAACTTAAAATATTGCAGCATTAAGAATTGATTATATTATGTAAACTTATATTACAATAGAAAAATGCGAGCATGAAAAGTAATATGGTTCAGCTTAAACATGGAAAAGTAAAGGACTAGTTGTTAAAACTGGAAAAGAAAAGGACACGATATTCTAGTAAAAAAATATATAAATTTATAACTTAAAATATTGCATATATAAAAACATATATAAAAATATATAAATTTATAACTTAAAATATTGATTATATAATGTTAACTTATATTACAATAGAAAAATGCGAGCATGAAAAGTAATATGGTTAAGCTTAAACATGGAAAAGTAAAGGACTAGTTGTTAAAACTGGAAAAAAAACCCCAAGATATTCTAGTAAAAAATATAAATTTATAACTTAAAATATTGCAGCATTAAGAATTGATTATATAATGTTAACTTATATTACAATAGAAAAATGCGAGCATGAAAAGTAATATGGTTAAGCTTAAACATAGAAAAGTAAAGGACTAGTTGTTAAAACTGGAAAAGAAAAGGACAAGATATTCTAGTAAAAAATATAATAAATTTATAACTTAAAATATTGCTGCATTAAGAATTGATTATATAATGTTAACTTATATTACAATAGAAAAATGCAAGCATGAAAAGTAACATGGTTAAGCTTAAACATGGAAAAGTAAAGGACTAGTTGTTAAAACTGGAAAAGAAAAGGACAAGATATTCTAGTAAAAAATATAATAAATATGGTTAAGCTTATGTTAAATTGAATTTAAACTTGTCTCTTTTAGATAAACATATGTACGTATGAATTGTGTGCATTTAGGTGGCGTTTTTTCATTTAAACAAACGTTAAGGATAACAAAAGGTTTCTGTATAAAGTATGAATATTTATAGCTCTAGTATTGAACTATCGAGCTTTCTTAAAAAAACTTTGGTATTATCATCTATAATTATATACTAAATTCGAAAACTATTATTTCAACAGAAAAATATATATAGAAACATATATACACACACATACATGTATATATATATATATATATATATATATATATATGTATGTGTGTGTGTGTGTGTGTGTATGTATACACACAAACATATATCTATAATATAAAGCTGAACGTCTGTGTGTGCGTGTGTCTGGTCACGAATAGGCTCCTATATGGTTGACTATTTTAAGAAACTGATCACATATAATGATAGAAGATGTATCGAGACACAGGAATGGGTATGTTTGATTTGGCATAATGATGATTCATTAAAAGCGTACGTGCTTGGTCCCCAAAGTATGCAAATAAAAAATTAAAAAATTTAAAAAAAAACGTTTACAAGTGTTTTTGATATAGATGTACATAAGAATACTTTGATAAGTATGTTTTAACTTAAATAGGGATTGGTATAATAAAATCGTGAGGTTTGCGTTCGCGCCTGACCTCCATAGAATGGAAATAGGCACAAACTTTAATAAAGACTTTACATATCTATCTGCATAAGTCTACTTTGATAATTATGTCTCAGTTTGAAGAAATATGGTATAATAAAATTATGGGGTGTTCGTTCATGCCTGACCTCCATAGAATGGAAATATGTCACAAAGTTTAACAAGGTTTTTTTAATATAGATCCACAGAATATTGTGATGTGTTTCAGTGTGAACAGGTATGGTATAATAAATTATGGGGTTTATCTATTTTATTTTTACTTTCATCATATTTTGCTTTGGTTTTGATACCCTCGAATTCGAAGCTATCTCTTTACAACCCTTCCTTTTCATAACCTATTATCTATAAAGATAAAAGCGAAAATGTATGTATGTATGTATGTATGTATGTATGTATGTATGTATGTATGTATGTATGTGTGTTCGCTTTTTCTGTGTGGCTACAAAAGGCTTCTTTCAGATAAGCGGTCGGTCGGTTCACAACTTTTAAAAACTTTTTATATCACATATAAATGATAATATCTCATAGTTAACAATGAAGGTCGCCTGTCTATTTAATTTGCTCGATTTCGGGAAGATAAATATTCAACATTTCTCGCTCGCTGCATGTGGATTAGTCTTTTACCTATAACATCTTGAGAAGCGTTGCCGCAGTAAATGAAATACTATCCCGCAGTCAAACTTGACCTCATTAAGTCATTAAAACGGGCACCTGCCAAGTCCAAGTAATTAAATAAATTCAAACGTGTTTCCGTTAGCATCTTGCGGTGGGACAATGGTTAACATCACACTTTTTTTTTTTTCATACTTTAATTTACAACTTTGCCTCAAGGGTTCGGGGGTTGATCCTCATACTTACTTTTTTTAACCTCACCCCCCGAGTTTCCACACACACCTCCAAACGCCCGGGCAACGCCGGGTACCCCTCGCTAGTACTTTCAGAAATCAGAGTCCATTTTCTGTAGGCTGTTTTTGAACTCAGTCAACAGCGGGTACTTTTGCAAGTATATATATATATATATATATATATATATATATATATATATATATATATATATATATATATAAATTTAAAGGAGATTAGAACAATAGTCTAAAGAGCTGAGTGTATTTTAATGTAACAGTGAAATTACTAGTGTAATTAAAATAGAAAGTGCTCGTTGTAATTTAGATATATAATAAGCTCGATAGTTAAATTTCCTAGAGCTAATTCAATATTAAGTAATGTGATTGATAATTTAAAATTTAAAAATCAAATTATAATTAAATTAAAAATCCGTTTCATAAGAAGGAACAACAACAAAATCAATTATCTGTACGATCGTTTCGGAAAACAATGCTTTTTATTGTGGTAGACATCAAGTTATGTACAATAATTACATATAGTTTTTTAATAAGCAAGGTCTCCTCGGCAGCAAATTTTGAAGGGTTTTTATTGAATTTAAAAGACACCATAAATAAACCTACCATTAAAAGTAAGACCTTGCTTATCAAAAATCTATATATAATTATTGTACATAACTTGATGTATACCACAATAAAAAGCATTGTTTTCCGAAACGATCGTACAGATAATTGATTTTGTTGTTGTTCCTTCTTATGAAACGGATTTTTAATTTAATTATAATTTGATTTTTAAATTTTAAATTATCAATCACATTACTTAATATATATATATATATATACACACACACACACACACACACACACACACAAACATATATATATGTTTGTGTGTGTGTGTATATATATATATAGACTTATATGTAATATACTGAGTTCGTGTAATTCAATAAATTTTCATATACCAATAGGTTTTAAACCAAAAATGGTTGACTACCCCCTTATATTATATATAAATACATATGTATATATATATATATATATATATATATATATATATATATATATATATATATTATATATAAATACATATATATATATGTATATATATTAATAAATAAATAAATAAATACGGTAGTAAAAAATAAAAGGTATATATATATATATATATAAAATATATAGACTTATATGTAATATATTGAGTTCGTGTAATTCAGTAAATTTTCATATACCTATAGGTTTTAAGCCAAAAAAGGTTGACTTTAGGATTAAGCTACAAAATTATCACATTTCATAATTGAGCATTAATATACCGTGTGTGCAAAATCAAGACTTCAAGACAAGGTGTTGATGACAACGAAAAGTGTATTTCATTTTACGTTACAATTGTTTCAATGTCCAGTTCGACAATTTCAAGCATTATATTATTTGAAAATTTTTAAAAACCATATATATATATATATATATATATATATATATATATATATATATATATATATATATATATATATATATATACAAACAATTACTGAGTCCGATTCTTGTAAAATTTTCTTTATTTATGAACAAAAAAATTTAAAAGAATCGTTTTCAGTATCAGAAAATAACCTAAATTTTTTTCGATATCCCCCTAAAAGTTTTTGTGATTCCCAATCTCAATTGATTTTCTCTCTCGAGAGAGAGAAAGATATAGAATACTTACTTGTCAACTACTGTGTCACTAATGGGTCAAATTATTAAAACAAACTTTTTAATATACTCAGTCATGGATATGCGAGCGACTATAGGAAGCTTAACTAATTTGCATATTCCTTTCGAAAAACGAGCTTTCATTAATGAGTAATTCATTTTTATGGTTTCTCATTAGATGATTGGTTTCATTTCACTATTACATTGAATTCTTTTTTATGCATAGTTTCTAGATTCTGCATAATGGCAGAAATCTAATATATAAAAGTTTATATGTCTGTCTGTCCGTCTGTCTTCATATTTTCAAACTTTATCTCCTCTGAAACTAAAAGTTGCTATATTTTCCAGGGACCTTGGCAACAGATGTGATGTACATGTTCCATTTCAGATTAAGAGTAAAGGTCAACACATGGGGCCTCCCCAGGACGAGAGCCATTAATTTCAATTGATGCCAGACGGTGATCAGAGCGTTGATGATGGAAAGATAGAAGCTTAGTTTTTTCCAGCGACCTTCGCAACGGATTTGATGTACGTGTTCCATTTCAGATCAGGAGTAAAGGTCAACCCAAGAAGCTTGTCAAAACATGGGGCCTCCCCAAGACGAGAGCCAGTAATTTCAATTGATGCCAGACGGTGATCAGAGCGTTGAAGATGGAAAGATAGAAGCTTAGTTTTAGATACAATCTGCAACTGCAAGCACTTGTGCCCCCACGATGTGACCACCCTCGACAAACCCGACAGACTGCAAAATCTCACCCCCACACTGTAGAGATCCCTAGATGTAAAAGATCTTTCTACTCCAGTAGTTTCTTCCCCAGAACCGCTAGACTTTGGAATTCCATTCCAGGTCCCTGTGTTACAGAATGGATTGAGAGAGAGAGAGAGAGGTGAGTAAACATGGAGTGTAGACACGTTTACCAGAACCGAGGGTCAGCTGACCAGATTACGTATGAGTGGCGTGGTCAGGTTGGCTAGATCTGTGAGACTGGATTTGGGCTTTGAAGAAGACGGACGGCTTAATAGCTGTTCCCTCCCCTTCACTGGGGGTGGGGGACGCTGACGTGTTCAAAGCAAGAAAGATTCACTTCCATATTCTGTGTCGACATCTGGAAGGTAAATAAAAAAAACTATAAAACCAATTCATCGTCTTGGAGTGATA
This sequence comes from Euprymna scolopes, assembly GCF_053919585.1. NCBI lineage: Eukaryota > Metazoa > Mollusca > Cephalopoda > Sepiida > Sepiolidae > Euprymna > Euprymna scolopes. The sequence continues at coordinate 137,090,499 of NC_136527.1, forward strand.
AATCTTCGTCTAACAGGTACCAGTCTCCCTCCAAGAGAAGATGAATTCCAGATGGATCAACATCGACGACACATGAAGTAAGGTATGTCGAAGAAAATGCATGTAACACACACACACAACCGCATATGAAACTAGACGATCATACGCACACGGAATTCTTTTATGACACGCATAATCTCCTTTCATTCTAATAATAATCATTCCATGACAACAAATACAATTATGGTCCTCCCCTTTTCTATGTAACACCTGCTTCCCCAACTGTACTGACATGCAGAAGTTTAACTGTAACATGAACCGACATCTTGCTGCCCGAATCCCTACATAGTACTCCAGTAGTTGTTGCCCCTGATAGTAGCCCCCTACACCAAAGTTGCAATGTGCCTTGTTTGGGGTGAAAATGTAATAAATAAAAAATAAAAAAATCTAATATATAAATTGCTATATGTCTGTTTGTCGGTCTGCCTGTCTCCATATTTTCAAACTCTATCTGCTCTGAAACAAAAAGTTGCAGAGCTACACTAGAGACCTCGAATGATTGGATTTTTTTACTTTTTTGGTTCTTTAACTGGTTAAAATAGTTTTGAAGAGAGGCTAAAAATTTACTGCAATCAGGAATCACTAAATCTTTTTGGGGGGATATAGTTTTGAAAGGAAGCTAAAAATTTTTTGATATCGGCCAAAAAGATTTAGTGATTCCTGATTGCAGTAAATTTTCTCTCTCTCTCTCTCTCTAGAGAGAGAGAGAGAGAATACTTACTTGTCAACTACTGTGTCACTAATAGGTCAAATTATTAAAACAAACTTTTTAATATGCTCAGTCATGGATATGTGAGCGACTACGTAAAGGTTAACTAATTTGCATATTTCTTTGAAAAACAAGCGTTCATTAATTAATAATTCATTTCTTTTTTTGGTTTCTTATTAAATGTTTGATTCATTTTACTATTACGTTGGATTCTTTTTTATGCATAGTTTCTACATTCTGCATAGAGAAAGAGAAAGATATTTAGAATACTTACTTGTGAACTACTGCATGCATCTGAAAGATGCCTTTTTGTATCCTCCTCCTATTGGTAAAGCACGTTTAATATCACGCACACAACAGAAAATAGAAAAAAAACAGAAAACACGCAACATTAATAATTATCGACACATGATACTGTAAAAATTTTAAGCTTTCGATTTTGTCTCTATCGGCATGCGTAATATATGAACATGCTACAGAAATAAACAATTTTGCATGCGCAATGGTTTTTATCTCTATGGGTTATGCAATGATTTATATCTCTATTAGTTATGTAATTATTTTTATCTCTATTATTTGTGTAATGATTTATATATCCCTACGTGGTATGCAATGATTTATATCTCTTTGGGTTATATAATGATTTGTAACTAGGTTTTATGTAATGATTTATAAATCTATGGTTTATGTAATGATATATATCTCTATGGGTTATATAATGATTTATAGCTTTATTAGTTATGTAATTATTTTTATCTCTATTATTTGTGTAATGATTTATATATCCCTACGTGGTACGCAATGATTTATATCTCTTTGGGTTATATAATGATTTGTAACTAGGTTTTATGTAATGATTTATAAATCTATGGTTTATGTAATGATATATATCTCTATGGGTTATATAATGATTTATATCTCTATATCGCTAAATATCTCTATACAGTGATTTATATCTCTATGTGTTATGTAATGAATTATATCTCTATGGGTTTTGCAATGATTTATAGCTCTATGGGTTTTGTAATGATTTATTCTCTATTGTTTTTGTAATAATTTATAGCTCTATGGGGTTTTTAATGAATTATAGCTCTATGGGTTATGTAACGGTTTATAGCTCTGTGGGTTATGTAATGATATATAACTCTATGGGTTATGTAACGATTTATAGCTCGCTGGGTTACATAATGATTTATAGCTCTGTAAGTTATGTAATGATTTGTAGCTCTATTAGTTATATAATGATTCATATCTCTACTAGTTTATACCTATGGGTTACGTAATGATCTATATCTCTATTAGTTATGTAGTCATTTATATGTAGTCTATGGGATATTTAATGATTTATATCTCTATGTATTATTTAATGATTTGTAGCTCTATGGTTTATGTAACGACTTGTAGCTCTATGGTTTATGTAGCAAATTACGCCTCCGAAGCCTTTGTGCTTTTTGATTCACATGCGTCCGAATCAAGTCACGTGACATGCTGAATATACGAACACGATAAAGGAACAAGCGTAATAAATGCAGGTAGAGACCTGATAAATAAATGTACGAGCATGCTAAACAGATTATACAAACATGCTAATAAAAGATAGATGACTGCTAAAAATATAAAGATACTAAATAATTTTTTCATTGTGCTTATACACGGCCAAAAAGTGAAAGGATGTAATACTGTTGCCATATCTGGGTAGGAGCTGCTAAAAACAGCCTATCCTGCCTTGACAGAGTACAAAATAGACTTCGTGGCTTAGTGGGGGATGCCCTTTTCTCTACCCTGCAACCTCTCTCCCACAGAAGAGACGTTGCGAGCCTATCCTTGTTTTATCGTTATTTCCATGGCAGGTGCTCGTCTGAACTCCAATCTCTGGTCCCCCCCCTTCGCCAATCTTTCACGAAAAACACCCGTCTAGCTGAATCCACTGTGAAAAATTTCCCCCACTCTTTATCTGTGCCTAAATTAAAACGCGGATTCCATGAACAAAGCTTCTTTCTTAGAACTGCACGCCTGTGGAACTCTGTTCCGTCTGCCTGCTTCCCACCGGACTACAACTTGGATGTGTTCAAGTCCAATGTTAACAAATTCCTAATGAACCGCCCCCTTAAGTAAACACTTCATCAAATCTCCACACATACGTAATGTACTTGCAATAACCCTTATCCCTGAGTGGCTTCCGGGACTTGATAAGTGGTGATCACTGTGTAAAAAAAAAGAAAAAAGAAAGAAAGACCAAGTTGTTGTTTTCTTTTTCAACAAATTGAAATCTATTAAAACCCATTCTTCTTCTTTTTTTTCCAGTATGCAATGATTTATAGCTCTATGGGTTATGCAATGATTTATAGCTCTATGGGTTATGCAATGATTTATAGCTCTATGGGTTATGCAATGATTTATAGCTCTATGGTTTATGTAATGATTTATAGCTCTATGGGTTATGTAATGATTTATAGCTCTACAGGTTATGTACTGATTTATAGCTCTATGGGTTATGCAATGATTTATAGCTCTATGGGTTATGCAATGATTTATAGCTCTATGGGTTATGCAATGATTTATAGCTCTATGGGTTATGCAATGATTTATAGCTCTATGGTTTATGTACTGATTTATAGCTCTATGGGTTATGTAATGATTTATAGCTCTATGGGTTATGTAATGATTTATAGCTCTATGGGTTATGTAATGATTTATAGCTCTATGGGTTATGCAATGATTTATAGCTCTATGGGTTATGTAATCATTTATATCTCTATGGTTTATGTAATGAATTATATCTCTATGGGTTATATAATGATTTATATCTCTATGGGTTATACAATGATTCATATCTCTATGGGTTATACAATGATTTATATCTCTATGGGTTATACAATGATTCATATCTCTATGGGTTATACAATGATGTATATTTCTATGGATTATGTAATGATTCGTAGCTCTATTTGTTAGTAGTTTTGTCTAAAACACAGAAGATGAAAAATCAAATACATTCAAAATTCGGATAATCAACATTTACAATCTGATTCTTGCGCAGTTTTTTTTTGTTGTTGTTTTATTTACAATTCTCACCCTCCCCACAATGTAATATACTTTGTTCAGTTTCGGCTGATTATTTGAAGCATATTTATACTCACAAATAAAGAAGGGAGGGTTGTAAGCAAAAAACAAAAAAAACATATATAAGAATATCGATTATAAAAAAAAGGTACACCCTTATATTCTGTTATATATTATTATTATTATTATTATTATTATTATTATTATTATATAATATATTATATCATTCTTTGCATAATAATAATCAGTGAAACTTTCGTGTCGATTATATAGTTACTTGATTTTTGGCAGATTTTTAAAGAGAGACTCCGTAAAAAAGATACTTACTCTCTCCTTTCGTTTTGACCGTGCCTAAAATAAGGATACGAACGTGCTAAATGATGTTACGAGCATGCTAAATAAAAATCCAAACATGCTAAATAAATATACGAACATGCTAAAAAGAAAACACAGACATGCTAAATAAAGAAACGAACGTGCTAAATAAAGATATGAACGTGCCAAGGCAAGATAAAAACAGGCCAAATAAAGAGAGATACAGTATTCTAAAAAGATATGAACATGCTAAAAAAAGATTATAACCTGCTAAATAATGTTACAAATGGCTGAATAAAGATACGAACGTGCTAAATAAAATTACGAACGTGCTAAATAAAAATACGAACATGCTAAAAAGAAAATGCGGAGATGCTAAAAAGAAAATGCGGACATGCCAAAAAGAAAATACTGACATGCTAAAAATAAAATGCTGACACGCTAAAAATAAAATGCAGACATGCTAAAAAATAAAATGCAGACATGCTAAATAATGTTACAAACGTACTTAATAAAGATATGGACATGCTAAATGAGATACTGCTAAAGAAAAATACGAACATGCTAAAATGAAATTACAGACAGACATGCTAAATATATATGTATATATATATATATATATATATATATAAAAAATATACAAACGTTCTAAATAAAAATACGAATAAATGAGTAAAAATTATATATATATATATATATATATATATATATATATATATATATACACATATATTCTTCATTTACTCACATAAAATTAATATACAAAACTATAGATTTATGCGTAAACTTTAAGTATTTACTTCAAAAGTGCTCAATACGTAGGTAGAGTTCGTTAGTAATTTATAAGATATATATGGCGATTAAACTACACTGAATATTCCGCGTGTCATCCATTCAGGCTGAAGAATCCTAGAGGGGATGAAACGTTGAATATTCAGTGTCGCTTAATCGCCATATATATTTTATAAATTACTATATATATATATATATATATATATATATATATATGTATATATATATATATATGTATATATATGTGTATATAATATATTTGTTGTTTTTAAGTCAGTTTCTATTTAACCCATAATTGGCACCCTAACAGGTACCACCACTCCGGGTCAGAGTGGACCTGGGAGCAATGGCAATTAAAGAGTGGCCCCACACTACCCAAAGCCCGCAAGCTGGGGGTCTCACCACTGGATATAGTTTAAGGTCATATCCAGGACCTACATAATCCGATGGTTGGTTGGTTGTTTTTGTTTTACAGCATATCAACCCTTTTCAGGTTATTTAATGCCAAATCCAAAGATTTTGAAGAAAAATATTTTTAATAGAATATATTTGTTGTTTTCAAGTCAGTTTATATTTAACCCATAATTGGAACCCCAACAGGTACTACCACTCTGGGTCAGAGTGGACCTGGGAGCAATGATAATTAAAGGGTGGCTCCACACTCCCCAAAGCCCGCAAGCTGGGGTCTCACCATTTAAGGTCATATCCAGGACCTACATAATCCGACTTCTAATATATATATTATTATTATTAACTATAGTTCCTGATTTCAAAAGGAGAAAAATTAAAAGGTAAATTTCTCTATATATTTTTATGTATATACCTGTATATCTATGTATATATGTGTGTCTATTTTTTCATATATATGTATGTATATATTTGTAATGTTGTACTTAAAGCAAACTTATAATTTAAATTCAAATCTATATTTTACTCTATTTCTTTTCTATCTCTAACCCATATTAATTTTCTTATAAATTTTAAATCCAGACCTTTTATTTCAATTTTTTTCAGATACATCTGCCTTACTTTTAATGCTAGGTTTATTTATGGTGTCTTTTAAATTTAATAAAAACCCTTCAAAATTTGCTGACGAGGAGACCTTGCTTATTAAAAAAAACTATATGTAATTATTGTACGTAACTTGATGTCTACCACAATAAAAAGCATTGTTTTCTGAAACGATCGTACAGATAATTGATTTTGTTGTTGTTCCTTCTTATGAAACGGATTTTTAATTTAATTATAATTTGATTTTTAAATTTTAAATTATCAATCACATTACTTAATATTGAATTAGCTCTAGGATATTTACCTATCGAGCTTATTATATATCTAAATTACAACGAGCACTTTCTCTTTCCTGTATTTTAATTAAACTAGTAATTTCACTGTTACATTGAAATACACTCAGCTCTTTAGACTATTGTTCTAATCTCCTTTAAATATATATATATATATATATATATATATATATATATATATATATATATATATATAAGGCTGCCATAAATAAAAATGCGCCCACCCCATCTTTCTAAAAAAATATTTTCCTTTCACGGACTGAACTCTCCAAAGGCCCCCCCCCACTCCAAAAACTTGTGATAGTCAAAAATAAGGCCTGTCATATGATGATATATTTTCCTCTTAAAGTATGAAGAAATTACGATATCTTACGTAAATAATAATATAGTTATCCAAATAGAATAAATATAAAATATGAAATATAATAAAACATTTATTAATATAATTAAATATTATAATATAATAATACTTAAAATATCCCTTGTGGGAGCTATGCCCCACTATGAGACTGAGTAGAACTCTAACCACTTCTAAAGTGAGTACCAGATTATTGTTGTTCTGTATTGCGATGTTACTTTATTCTGTATGTTTGTCTATTCGTGATCCTTGGTATGACCTTAAACTAAGACCCGCTTGCCCCCCCCCCAAAAAAAACGGACAAGATGGCAGCCATGTTAGTTGGAAACTTTATTCTTTAAGTTTTTCAATTTGTAAAAATGTGCATTAATGCATTTGTGAACTATTTGCGTTTATTAAACATTTGTGTTTGTTAAATATTTTCAGTTTCAGATATGGGCAAAGAACACCGGTTAAGATATACACCAGAGAGTTACTTCCTTTAGGGACACACATACATAGCGATTCCCAGACTTGACAAGGAAAGGTACATTTTTACCAGTCGTGAGAACTTTAACCACTATGAGAAATAGAGTAGAACTCTAACCACTGCTAAAGTGAGTACCGAATTATTGTTTTTCTATATTGTGATATTACTTTATTCTTTACGTTTGTCAATTTGTAATAAATGTGTATTTGTGTACTTGTGAACGATTTACGTTCAATAAGCATTTTTGTTTGTTAAATATTTTCAGTTTGAGCGAACCAATCAACTATGAAACCTGCATACTGGCAGCAAGATTATAATGTAAAGGCAAGCTGGTTGGGAGATGTCAGAGCAGGATAGATACAGCATGATGATAACCGTTGACGATGTGGAAGCTGATATTCTGAGCATGACACACTGGAGCGCACCTGATCCAGTGGGAGTATGGGGCTTCTGGTTACAGCAGGTCCAATGTCTTCACTCTTAAAGAGCTGCTGCCCTCACGTACTAGTAGGAGGATCAGACACCCAGCCCGGCCCCAAAAAATTGTTGTAATCGGAAATGAGACCTGCTTGGTCAAAAAAAAAAAAAGAGCCAAAATTTTTTCTCCTACAAAATTAGAGCCTGTGTCAATGTATAAAAATAAGACCTGGATATTAGAGATATTTTTTCTTGTCCAAAATTAGAGCCTGTGTCAATGTATATAAATTAGACCTGGATATTAGAGATTTTTTTTCTTGTCCAAAATTAGAGCCTGTATATAAATTAGACCTGGATATTAGAGATTTTTTTTCTTGTCCAAAATTAGAGCTTGTGTCAATGCATATAAATTAGACCTGGATATTAGAGATTTTTTTTCTTGTCCAAAATTACAGCCTGTGTTAATGTATATAAATTAGACCTGGATATTAGAGATTTTTTCTTGTTCAAAATTAGAGCCTGTGTTAATGTATATAAATTAGACCTGGATATTAGAGATTTTTTCTTGTCCAAAATTAGAGCCTGTGTGAATGTATATAAATTAGACCTGGATATAAGAGAGATTTTTTCTTGTCCAAAATTACAGCCTGTATTTTTAGTTTCAGTGAACCAATCAACTTACAACAGTTTTGCAATAACTTTTTGGTTACGGTAACATTTTATTGTTGCATAATATATATTTGATTTTTGACCACTTTTTTCGAATCAGTGTGGATTGTTAAACAAACCACAAATTTTTTTTTTAAAGCTTTAATTTTGCCTGGAGAAGATTGTGAAAAGCTTTGAAAATTGACATGGAAAATATGCGTGAAGCCTAGACTTTACGATGCAGAAGGTAATAGGAAAAATGGTTAGAGTTAGGATTTTTCTTCTACTTACAAATCCAATAGGAGGATCAGACCGGACATTTTTTTTCTGAAAAAACGAAAAAAAAAAAAAAAAGAACAATTAGAACAAAAAAAAGAAAAATTGAAATAAAAAAACATACAAATGATAAAAAATTAAAAAGAAAAGAGAAAAATTGAAATAAAAAATAAAAATGCTAAAAAATTGAAAAAAAATGAAAAATTAAAATAAAATATATAAAAAAGCTAAAAAAATTGTAAAAAAAAAAAATTTGAAAGAAAAAATATAAAAATGCTAAAAAATTGAAAAAAATTGAAATAAAAAATATAAAAATGCTAAAAAATTTTTTTAAATTGAAATAAAAAATATAAAAATGCTAGAAAATTGAAAATAAACAAAAATTGAAATAAAAATATAAAAATGCTAAAAATTTTAAAAAATATAAAAAAGTCTAAAATCTTTAAGAAAATGGAAATAAAAAAATATAAAAATGCTAAAAGCTTGAAAAAAAAAGAAAAATTGAAATAAAAAATATAAAAATGATAAAAAATGGAAAAAAAATTGAAATAAAAATATAAAAATGCTAACATTTTTTAAAAATTGAAAAAAATATAAAAATGCTAAAAATTTTTAAAAAATTGCAAAAAATATAAAGATGCTAAAAAATTTTAAAAAATTGAAAAAAATATAAAAATGCTAAAAAATTGAACAAAATTATAATAAAATGCTAAAAAATAGAAAAAAATTGAAATAAAAGAATATAAAAATTGAACAACAACAAAAAAAAAGAAATTGAATTTTGAGGGCAATGACAATGTTATCTATACTACTATAAATTTTTTTTTTTTTTTTTTTAGAAAGGATATTAAATAACCATTTTTTGTATTTATCAGACCGGACATTTTTTTTTTCTGAAAGATATATATATATATATATATATATGTTAAAAAATTGAAAAAAAAAAGAAAAATTGAAATAAAAAATATAAAAATGCTAAACATTTTTAAAAAATTGAAAAAAATATAAAAATGCTAAAAAATTGAACAAAATTATAATAAAATGCTAAAAAATAGAAAAAAAATGAAATAAAAGAATATAAAAATTGAACAACAACAAAAAAAAGAAATTGAATTTTGAGGGCAATGACAATGTTATCTATACTACTATAAATTTTTTTTTTTTTTTTTTAGAAAGGATATTAAATAACCATTTTTTGTATTTATCAGACCGGACATTTTTTTTTTCTGAAAGATATATATATATATATATATATATGTTAAAAAATTGAAAAAAAAAAGAAAAATTGAAATAAAAAATATAAAAATGCTAAAAAATTGGGGAAAAAAATATTAAACTGCTAAAAGCTTGAAAAAAAAAAGAAAAATTAAAATACAAAGTATAAAAATACTAAAAAATTGAAAAAAATAAAAATAAAAATGCTAAAAAAATGAAATAAAAATATAAAAATGCTAAAAAATTTTTTAAAAAATGAAATAAAAAATATAAAAATGCTAAAAAATTGAAAAAAATTGAGTTGAAATAAAAAATATAAAAATGCTAAAAAAATGAAATAAAAATATAAAAATGCTAAAAAATTAAAAAAAAAATGAAATAAAAAATATAAAAATGCTAAAAAATTGAAAAAAATTGAGTTGAAATAAAAAATATAAAAATGCTAAAAAAATGAAATAAAAATATAAAAATGCTAAAAAATTAAAAAAAAAAATGAAATAAAAAATATAAAAATGCTAAAAAATTGAAAAAAATTGATTTGAAATAAAAAATATAAAAATGCTAAAAATTAAAAAAAAAAAAAAGAAAAGAAAAACTGGAATAAAAAATATATAAAAATGCTAAAAAATTGAACAAAAAAAAAGAATTTACGTTTTTTGGTGTATTGATATTCATACTTAAAAAAAACAAACTTTGATTTAGGTATTTATTTGCTTCCCCACGAAAGCAAATGTGACACAAGGTCGTTTTTAATGTGTGAGTGGGGGGGGGGCAACCCTCCTAAAACAAGGACAAAAAGGGGCACTCTGCCAGTATCCCCCTCCCAAAATAGTAATTGTATTAGTATGAAGAGTTTCTCCTACATTGACCACACGCCTGTGGAACTCTCTACCGCTTGCCTGTTTCCCTCCTGACTTCAACATGGATGTCTTCAAGTCCAACATAAACAAATTCCTGATGAATCGCCCCCCCCCCTCCCTAAGTTATGACACTTTATCAAATCTCCAGTACTAACGAATACTGCAACACTATCGCATTGATTACTGTACACAAAATAACCTTATCCTCGAGTGGCTTCTGGGCCTTGATAATTGGTGACCTTCGTGTAAAAAAAAAAAGTGATGTATCAGAACAGATACTACACTTTGAGATATTAAATTATTTTATTCAAGCTAAAATTACAAAATAAGTTCCAACTGAACAAAAAACTCAGGCACAAAACTGAACAAAAGTTTCTCTTAACTAGTATCTTCTTTCACCATAATACCGCATTCACCCTTTCGTACTAGGGGACGTCCTACTTAGAACCCAATTGTTTAAAACATATATATTTTTTTTTATTTACGTGTAAAAACAAAAAACATAACAATAAAAACGGTGCAATAGTTCGCTTGTGTCGAGGGCGGGGGAAGAAAAAATACAAAAGTGGTTAGTAGGACCCTCCCAACCCCTTCTAGTTGATAGACCACCTGTTCTGCTCAGGTTTGTAAAGGAACCTGAGCTCCTGCGGGACAGTCTCTAAGTAGACGTGACCTCTAGATGGGACGAAATGGAGAAAAGAAAAATTCTTGGGCGACGGGGAGGGTGTTAGTGATTGATTTCTTTCTCTCCAAGATGAGTAGGTCCTGGATATAACCTTAAACTATATCCAGTGGTGAGACCCCAGCTTGCGGGCTTTGGGGAGTGTGGAGCCACCCTTTAATTGCCATTGCTCCCAGGTCCACTCTGACCCGGAGTGGTAGTACCTGTTAGGGTCCCAACTATGGGTAAAATATAAACTGACTTGAAAAAAACAAATATATTCTATTAAAAAAATTTTTCTTCAAAATCACTAGATTCGGCATTAAATAACCTGAAAAGGGTTGATATGCCGTAAAACAAAAACAACCAAAACAACCAACCAAGATGGGTGAAATTTAGAGTGAGGGGTGAAAAAGAAAAATTGCAGATAGGAGGGGGTAGGGATCTTAGAGGCTTCCTAGTTGGGAAGGGATGGAGCATTCACTTGGCTAGCTAAGAGACTAAAAATTGATCACATGACGGAACTAAGTGCTCCACACCTAGGCGGAGAACACATATTCAAATTTATGCTCCTTTTCATACACACAGACTTGCTACATGTATCCATCTTCTGTCAAATGCCACGCAATGCAGCCTTCTTCACATCTGATCTTCACCCGTAGTTGGTGTTTAAAGAAAGCGGTCAGATCCTGATCAAAAAAAGACACCCCCCGGCCAAATCACCGAGGGCCAAGAAAGAAAAAGCCTTTTTTCTATTAATTGATATTTGATACAATATTTTTAGCATATAATGGGGTTGGGTTAGATGTCAGTTCTACTACATAATCCAGTTAGCTGAATTATTATTTTTTTTTAAATAAAAGTCTTAAAATAAAATGATCGGTGCGCCTCAGGCGACAAGCAATAAACTTACCCCACACGAAAGCTGGGTGGAAAGCCTGGGAGGGTGGACCTCCTAGGTGATACCCAAGCAGTGTACCTCAGTCCGACAGGTGATGATCCAGTCCCCGGCCTCTCATCTGCCGGGCTTAGTGTCAAGTAACGAATCTTTAACGAGTACTACTACCCTGTCTCCCTGCAGCCGAAGCCGCTAGGATACACATCCCATCATAACGGATTATAATGGGGTATGATCCCGCATAGTTGGGAGATTCTATTTAAAAACGATGCTGCTGGAAACTGACGAATCGAATAATTTCACGTTCTGCTACCCACAATCAGAAACCAGAATTGCTCCAAAAATATTAAAACTTTTTGTAGCGATTATGCATATGTTTTTTCCATCTCGACAAGGGAGAATCTTTTGCTCTGTAAACTCACAGGGCTTTTATAGAACAACGAACAATCAGAAACTGTTCTGTCTACTGCAAGCCAGTCAACTCCCAGGACTTTTGTAGAACAACGAACCATCGGAAACTGTTCTGTCTACTACAAACCAGTCACCTCCCAGGACTTTTATAGAACAAGGAACCATCGGAAACTGTTCTGTCTACTGCAAACCAGTCAACTCCCAGGTCTTTTGTAGAACAACGAACCATCGGAAACTGTTCTGTCTACTGCAAACCAGTCACCTCCCAGGACTTTTGTAGAACAACGAACCATCGGAAACTGTTCTGTCTACTGCAAACCAGTCAACTCCCAGGACTTTTGTAGAACAACGAACCATCGGAAACTGTTCTGTCTACTACAAACCAGTCACCTCCCAGGACTTTTATAGAACAAGGAACCATCGGAAACTGTTCTGTCTACTGCAAACCAGTCAACTCCCAGGTCTTTTGTAGAACAACGAACCATCGGAAACTGTTCTGTCTACTGCAAACCAGTCACCTCCCAGGACTTTTGTAGAACAACGAACCATCGGAAACTGTTCTGTCTACTGCAGACCAGTCAACTCCCAGGACTTTTGTAGAACAACGAACCATCGGAAACTGTTCTGTCTACTGCAAACCAGTCACCTCCCAGGTCTTTTGTAGAACAACGAACCATCGGACACTGTTCTGTCTACTGCAAACCAGTCACCTCCCAGGACTTGTGTAGAACAACGAACCATCGGACACTGTTCTGTCTACTGCAAACCAGTCAGCTCCCAGGACTTTTGTAGAACAACGAACCATCGGAAACTGTTCTGTCTACTGCAAACCAGTCACCTCCCAGGACTTGTGTAGAACAATGAACCATTGGAAACTGTTCTGTCTACTGCAAGCCAGTCAACTCCCAGGACTTTTGTAGAACAACGAACCATCGGAAACTGTTCTGTCTACTGCAAACCAGTCAACTCCCAGGACTTTTGTAGAACAACGAACCATCTGAAACTGTTCTTTCTACTGCAAACCAGTCAACTCCCAGGACTTTTATAGAACAACGAACCATCGGAAACTGTTCTGTCTACTGCAAACCAGTCAACTCCCAGGTCTTTTGTAGAACAACGAACCATCGGAAATTGTTCTGTCTACTGCAAAGCAGTCAACTCCCAGGACTTTTGTAGAACAAGGAACCATCGGAAACTGTTCTGTCTACTGCAAACCAGTCAACTCCCAGGACTTGTTTAGAATAACGAACCATCGAAAACTATTCTGAAACTAAACATGGCTTACACTTTCTATTTGCTTCCCCACGAAAGTAAAATGTGACACAAGGTCATTCTTAATGTGGATGAAAACCAGCTCCCCAAAAGAAGGGAAAAAGGGACACTCTGGTAGGGACCAAAAATGGATCTAAACCCTTTTTTTTTTATTTACTTAGTTATTTATTTGCTTCCCCATTCGAGAAAATTAGGCACAAGGCCGTTTTTTTTTAATGCAGAGAGTGAAGGGAGGAGGACCAGCTCCCGAGAGAGAGAATTGGTATGAAGGGTTTCCCCTACATTGACCAAAACTGATTGCTCAATAGCAATGGTCTGATATGTAGGGGTTGCCCCCACATATTACTTTGATTGCAGTATCTGCCAGAACAGATACTACACTTTGATGACAGAAAAAAAAAAATATTGGCCCGAAGGCCAATAAGAAAAAATGTGAACCTTTTTTCAGTTTATTTAAAAAAGAAAATACAAGTTTGTTATATATGGGTGGTAGAATTGCATTCATCTGTAAAACATCTAGCTAATTTGCATATTCTTTTTAAATATTCATTTTAATTAATTTCCTATTATTTTTTTTGGTTTTCCTATTATTTTTTTTTGGATATGGCATGGAATCCAGGATGAAAACATTCTTGCACATATATTAGCAACAGATGAGAGAGAATACACAGAAACAACCAGAGAATGCATTGAGGCGCAGAAATTAGGAACTCGTCATTTCTGAAAAATCTACAAATGTGTGGTAAATAATATATATATATATATACACACACACACACACACACACATATATATATATATATATATATATATATATGGTAATTTATAAAATATATATGGCCATTAGGAACTCGTGATTTCTGAAAAATCTACAAAAGTGTGGTAAATAATACATATATATATATATATATATATATATATATATATATATATATATATATACATATATGGTAATTTATAAAATATATATGGCGATTAAGCTACACTGAATATTCGGCGTTTCATCCACTCTAGGATTCGTCAGGCTTTCGTATATTAATTTTATGTGAGTAAATGAAGTATATATATATATTGTGATGATTTTTTTTATCGATTTGTGTGAATAGTTGCGTCAAAGATCATTAATTCATATTGTATCAATCGGATGATTCTACTGTGGGCATTCGTTTCTCCAATATCGTGCTAATCCGAATTCCTTCTAGAATAAAATTGGGTGTTTACAAGAGGCAACACATGAAGGTTGTTTTTCGGAACTTTAACCTATTTTTCTAAGGGATGTAACTCTATTTTACTAAGAAGTGTAAAAAAAAAAAAAAAAATCTGTTTTCAAGTCCTTCATCTAATGTAACAAAGTTTTATAACATTAATAAAAAAAAACAAAAAAAAATAAAATGCGTCGATATTGTAATTTTTCTTAAACATTCGAGTAATTGTAAAGATTTTTTTTTTTTTTTTCAACTACTTTAATAAAAATTACCTTCCTTAAAAATTTAAAATACAGCTGTTATTTTTGTTGTGGTCCAAATATTAAAAGTCGAAGAAAAGAAACGTGGTTACTATGTAGAAAAGTAAATTGTGAACCACAAAAGGTTGCTTGTTTAAATAGTACCACTCCCGTCTTTGTAGCACTTTGGAGACTTTGCTTTTGGATAGACCCTCGTTTGACAAGTCTATATATACTAGCAGGACCCGTTTACCGGTGTTGCCCGGTGATACCCCCCCCCGTCCGCCTTCCGTAAAAATTTAAAATACAGCTGTTATTTTTGTTGTGGTCCAAATATTAAAAGTCGAAGAACAGAAACGTGGTTACTATGCAGAAAACTTGATTCTGAAGCACAAAAGGTTGCTTGTTTAAATGGTACCCCTCCCGTCTTTGTAGCACTTTGGAGACTTTGCTTTTGGAATGACCCTCGTTTGACAAGTCTATATATACTAGCAGGACCCGTTTACCGGTGTTGCCCGGTGATACCCCCCACCTCCGCCTTCCGTAAAAATTTTAAATACAGCTGTTATTTTTGTTGTGGTCCAAATATTAAAAGTCGAAGAAAAGAAACGTGGTTACTATGCAGACAACTAGATTCTGAAGCACAAAAGGTTGCTTGTTTAAATGGTACCCCTCCCGTCTTTGTAGCACCTTGGAGACTTTGCTTTTGGAATGACCCTCGTTTGACAAGTCTATATATACTAGCAGGACCCGTTTAATGGTGTTGCCCGGTGATACCCCCCCCCCCTCCGCCTTCCGTAAAAATTTTAAATACAGCTGTTATTTTTGTTGTGGTCCAAATATTAAAAGTCGGAGAAAAGAAACGTGGTTACTATGCAGAAAACTAGATTCTGAAGCACAAAAGGTTGCTTGATTAAATGGTACCACTCCCGTCTTTGTAGCACTTTGGAGACTTTGCTTTTGGAATGACCCTCGTTTGACAAGTCTATATATACTAGCAGGACCCGTTTGCCGGTGTTGCAAAGTGATACCCCCCCTCCTCCGCCTTCCGTAAAAATTTAAAATACAGCTGTTATTTTTGTTGTGGTCCAAATATTAAAAGTCAAAGAAAAGAAACGTGGCTACTATGCAGACAACTAGATTCTGAAGCACAAAAGGTTGCTTGTTTAAATGGTACCCCTCCCGTCTTTGTAGCACCTTGGAGACTTTGCTTTTGGAATGACCCTCGTTTGACAAGTCTATATATACTAGCAGGACCCGTTTAATGGTGTTGCCCGGTGATACCCCCCCCCCTCCGCCTTCCGTAAAAATTTAAAATACAGCTGTTATTTTTGTTGTGGTCCAAATATTAAAAGTCGAAGAAAAGAAACGTGGCTACTATGCAGAAAACTAGATTCTGAAGCACAAAAGGTTGCTTGATTAAATGGTACCACTCCCGTCTTTGTAGCACTTTGGAGACTTTGCTTTTGGAATGACCCTCGTTTGACAAGTCTATATATACTAGCAGGACCCGTTTACCGGTGTTGCCTGGTGATACCCCCCCCCCGTCCGTCTACCGTAAAAATTGAAAATACAGCTGTTATTTTTGTTGTGGTCCAAATATTAAAAGTCGAAGAAAAGAAACGTGGTTACTATGCCGAAAACTAGATTCTGAAGCACAAAACGTTGCTTGTTTAAATGGTACCCCTCCCGTCTTTGTAGCACTTTGGAGACTTTGCTTTTGGAATGACCCTCGTTTGACAAGTCTATATATACTAGCAGGACCCGTTTACCGGTGTTGCCCGGTGATACCCCCCACCTCCGCCTTCCGTAAAAATTTTAAATACAGCTGTTATTTTTGTTGTGGTCCAAATATTAAAAGTCGAAGAAAAGAAACGTGGTTACTATGCAGACAACTAGATTCTGAAGCACAAAAGGTTGCTTGTTTAAATGGTACCCCTCCCGTCTTTGTAGCACCTTGGAGACTTTGCTTTTGGAATGACCCTCGTTTGACAAGTCTATATATACTAGCAGGACCCGTTTAATCGTGTGGCCCGGTGATACCCCCCCCCCCCTCCGCCTTCCGTAAAAATTTTAAATACAGCTGTTATTTTTGTTGTGGTCCAAATATTAAAAGTCGAAGAAAAGAAACGTGGCTACTATGCAGAAAACTAGATTCTGAAGCTCAAAAGGTTGCTTGTTTAAATGGTACCCCTCCCGTCTTTGTAGCACTTCGGAGACTTTGCTTTTGGAATGACCCTCGCTTGACAAGTCTATATATACTAGCAGGACCCGTTTTCCGGTGTTGCAAAGTGATACCCCCCCTCCTCCTTCCGTGAAAATTAAAAATACAGCTGTTATTTTTGTTGTGGTCCAAATATTAAAAGTCGAAGAAAAGAAACGTGGTTACTATGCAGAAAACTAGATTCTGAAGCACAAAAGGTTGCTTGTTTAAATGGTACCCCTCCCGTCTTTGTAGCACTTTGGAGACTTTGCTTTTGGAATGACCCTCGTTTGACAAGTCTATATATACTAGCAGGACCCGTTTGCCGGTGTTGCAAAGTGATACCCCCCCTTCCTCCACCTTCCGTAAAAATTTAAAATACAGCTGTTATTTTTGTTGTGGTCCAAATATTAAAAGTCGAAGAAAAGAAACGTGGTTACTATGCAGAAAACTAAATTCTGAAGCACAAAAGGTTTCTTGTTTAAATGGTACCACTCCCGTCTTTGTAGCACTTTGGAGACTTTGCTTTTGGAATGACCCTCGTTTGACAAGTCTATATATACTAGCAGGACCCGTTTACCGGTGTTGCCCGGTGATACCCCCCCACCCCACCTCCGCCTTCCGTAAAAATTTAAAATACAGCTGTTATTTTTGTTGTGGTCCAAATATTAAAAGTCGAAGAAAAGAAACGTGGCTACTATGCAGAAAACTAGATTCTGAAGCACAAAAGGTTGCTTGTTTAAATGGTACCACCCCCGTCTTTGTAGCACTTTGGAGACTTTGCTTTTGGAATGACCTCGTTTGACAAGTCTATATATACTAGCAGGACCCGTTTTCCGGTGTTGCCAGGTGATACCCCCCCTCCTCCGCCTTCCGTAAAAATTTAAAATACAGCTGTTATTTTTGTTGTGGTCCAAATATTAAAAGTCGAAGAAAAGAAACGTGGTTACTATGCCGAAAACTAGATTCTGAAGCACAAAAGGTTGCTTGTTTAAATGGTACCACTCCCGTCTTTGTAGCACTTTGGAGACTTTGCTTTTGGAATGACCCTCGTTTGACAAGTCTATATATACTAGCAGGACCCGTTTGCCGGTGTTGCCCGGTGATACCCCCTCCCCCTCCGCCTTCCGTAAAAATTTAAAATACAGCTGTTATTTTTGTTGTGGTCCAAATATTAAAAGTCGAAGAAAAGAAACGTGGTTACTATGCCGAAAACTAGATTCTGAAGCACAAAAGGTTGCTTCTTTAAATGGTACCCCTCCCGTCTTTGTAGCACTTTGGAAACTTTGCTTTTTGAATGACCCTCGTTTGACAAGTCTATATATACTAGCAGGACCCGTTTGCCGGTGTTGCCCGGTGATACGCCTCACCTCCGCCTTCCGTAAAAATTTAAAATACAGCTGTTATTTTTGTTGTGGTCCAAATATTAAAAGTCGAAGAAAAGAAACGTGGCTACTATGTAAAAAACTAGATTCTGAAGCACAAAAGGTTGCTTGTTTAAATGGTGCCCCTCCCGTCTTTGTAGCACTTTGGAGACTTTGCTTTTGGAATGACCCTCGTTTGACAAGTCTATATATACTAGCAGGACCCGTTTACCGGTGTTGCGCGGTGATACCTCCCGCCCTCCGCCTTCCGTAAAATTTAAAATACGGCTGTTATTTTTGTTGTGGTCTAAATATTAAAAGTCGAAGAAAAGAAACGTGGATACTATGCAGAAAACTAGATTCTGAAGCACAAACGGTTGCTTGTTTAAATGGTACCACTCCCGTCTTTGTAGCACTTTGGAGTCTTTGCTTTTGGAATGACCCTCGTTTGACAAGTCTATATATACTAGCAGGACCCGTTTACCAGTGATGCCCGGTGATACCCCCCCCCCCCGTCCGACTTCCGTAAAAATTTAAAATACAGCTGTTATTTTTGTTGTGGTCCAAATATTAAAAGTCGAAGAAAAGAAACGTGGTTACTATGTAGAAAACTAGATTCTGAAGCACAAAAGGTTTCTTGTTTAAATGGTACCCCTCCCGTCTTTGTGGCAGTTTGGAGACTTTGCTTTTGGAATGACCCTCGTTTGACAAGTCTATATATACTAGCAGGACCCGTTTGCCGGTGTTGCAAAGTGATACCCCCCCCTTCCTCCACCTTCCGTAAAAATTGAAAATACAGCTGTTATTTTTGTTGTGGTCCAAATATTAAAAGTCGAAGAAAAGAAACGTGGTTACTATGCAGAAAACTAAATTCTGAAGCACAAAAGGTTTCTTGTTTAAATGGTACCACTCCCGTCTTTGTAGCACTTTGGAGACTTTGCTTTTGGAATGACCCTCGTTTGACAAGTCTATATATACTAGCAGGACCCGTTTACCGGTGTTGCCCAGTGATACCCCCCCCCCCACCTCCGCCTTCCGTAAAAATTTAAAATACAGCTGTTATTTTTGTTGTGGTCCAAATATTAAAAGTCGAAGAAAAGAAACGTGGCTACTATGCAGAAAACTAGATTCTGAAGCACAAAAGGTTGCTTGTTAAAATGGTACCACCCCCGTCTTTGTAGCACTTTGGAGACTTTGCTTTTGGAATGACCTCGTTTGAAAAGTCTATATATACTAGCAGGACCCGTTTACCGGTGTTGCCAGGTGATACCCCCCCCCCTCCGCCTTCCGTAAAAATTTAAAATACAGCTGTTATTTTTGTTGTGGTCCAAATATTAAAAGTCGAAGAAAAGAAACGTGGTTACTATGCCGAAAACTAGATTCTGAAGCACAAAAGGTTGCTTGTTTAAATGGTACCACTCCCGTCTTTGTAGCACTTTGGAGACTTTGCTTTTGGAATGACCCTCGTTTGACAAGTCTATATATACTAGCAGGACCCGTTTGCCGGTGTTGCCCGGTGATACCCCCTCCCCCTCCGCCTTCCGTAAAATTTAAAATACGGCTGTTATTTTTGTTGTGGTCTAAATATTAAAAGTCGAAGAAAAGAAACGTGGATACTATGCAGAAAACTAGATTCTGAAGCACAAACGGTTGCTTGTTTAAATGGTACCACTCCCGTCTTTGTAGCACTTTGGAGTCTTTGCTTTTGGAATGACCCTCGTTTGACAAGTCTATATATACTAGCAGGACCCGTTTACCAGTGATGCCCGGTGATACCCCCCCCCCCGTCCGACTTCCGTAAAAATTTAAAATACAGCTGTTATTTTTGTTGTGGTCCAAATATTAAAAGTCGAAGAAAAGAAACGTGGTTACTATGTAGAAAACTAGATTCTGAAGCACAAAAGGTTTCTTGTTTAAATGGTACCCCTCCCGTCTTTGTGGCAGTTTGGAGACTTTGCTTTTGGAATGACCCTCGTTTGACAAGTCTATATATACTAGCAGGACCCGTTTGCCGGTGTTGCTAAGTGATACCCCCCCCTTCCTCCACCTTCCGTAAAAATTGAAAATACAGCTGTTATTTTTGTTGTGGTCCAAATATTAAAAGTCGAAGAAAAGAAACGTGGTTACTATGCAGAAAACTAAATTCTGAAGCACAAAAGGTTTCTTGTTTAAATGGTACCACTCCCGTCTTTGTAGCACTTTGGAGACTTTGCTTTTGGAATGACCCTCGTTTGACAAGTCTATATATACTAGCAGGACCCGTTTACCGGTGTTGCCCGGTGATACCCCCCCCCCCCCACCTCCGCCTTCCGTAAAAATTTAAAATACAGCTGTTATTTTTGTTGTGGTCCAAATATTAAAAGTCGAAGAAAAGAAACGTGGCTACTATGCAGAAAACTAGATTCTGAAGCACAAAAGGTTGCTTGTTTAAATGGTACCACCCCCGTCTTTGTAGCACTTTGGAGACTTTGCTTTTGGAATGACCTCGTTTGACAAGTCTATATATACTAGCAGGACCCGTTTACCGGTGTTGCCAGGTGATACCCCCCCCCTCCGCCTTCCGTAAAAATTTAAAATACAGCTGTTATTTTTGTTGTGGTCCAAATATTAAAAGTCGAAGAAAAGAAACGTGGTTACTATGCCGAAAACTAGATTCTGAAGCACAAAAGGTTGCTTGTTTAAATGGTACCACTCCCGTCTTTGTAGCACTTTGGAGACTTTGCTTTTGGAATGACCCTCGTTTGACAAGTCTATATATACTAGCAGGACCCGTTTGCCGGTGTTGCCCGGTGATACCCCCTCCCCCTCCGCCTTCCGTAAAAATTTAAAATACAGCTGTTATTTTTGTTGTGGTCCAAATATTAAAAGTCGAAGAAAAGAAACGTGGTTACTATGCCGAAAACTAGATTCTGAAGCACAAAAGGTTGCTTCTTTAAATGGTACCCCTCCCGTCTTTGTAGCACTTTGGAAACTTTGCTTTTTGAATGACCCTCGTTTGACAAGTCTATATATACTAGCAGGACCCGTTTGCCGGTGTTGCCCGGTGATACGCCTCACCTCCGCCTTCCGTAAAAATTTAAAATACAGCTGTTATTTTTGTTGTGGTCCAAATATTAAAAGTCGAAGAAAAGAAACGTGGCTACTATGTAAAAAACTAGATTCTGAAGCACAAAAGGTTGCTTGTTTAAATGGTGCCCCTCCCGTCTTTGTAGCACTTTGGAGACTTTGCTTTTGGAATGACCCTCGTTTGACAAGTCTATATATACTAGCAGGATCCGTTTGCCGGTGTTGCCCGGGGGGTACCCCCCTCCTCCTTCAGTAAAAATTTAAAATACAGCTGTTATTTTTGTTGTGGTCCAAATATTAAAAGTCGAAGAAAAGAAACGTGGCTACTATGCAGAAAACTAGATTCTGAAGCACAAAATGTTGCTTGTTTAAATGGTACCACTCCCGTCTTTGTAGCACTTTGGAGACTTTGCTTTTGGAATGACCCTCGTTTGACAAGTCTATATATACTAGCAGGACCCGTTTTCCGGTGTTGCCCGGTGATGCCCCCCCCCTCCGCCTTCCGTGAAAATTGAAAATACAGCTGTTATTTTTGTTGTGGTCCAAATATTAAAAGTCGAAGAAAAGAAACGTGGTTACTATGCAGAAAACTAGATTCTGAAGCACAAAAGGTTGCTTGTTTAAATGGTACCCCTCCCGTCTTTGTAGCACTTTGGAGACTTTGCTTTTGGAATGACCCTCGTTTGACAAGTCTATATATACTAGCAGGACCCGTTTACCGGTGTTTCCTGGTTATACCCCCCCTCCTCCGCGTTTCGTAAAAATTTAAAATACAGCTGTTATTTTTGTTGTGGTCCAAATATTAAAAGTCGAAGAAAAGAAACGTGGTTACTATGCAGAAAACTAGATTCTGAAGCACAAAAGGTTGCTTGTTTAAATGGTACCACTCCCATCTTTGTAGCACTTTGGAGACTTTGCTTTTGGAATGACCGTCGTTTGACAAGTCTATATATACTAGCAGGACCTGTTTACCAGTGTTGCCCTGTGATACCCCCCGCCCCCTCCGCCTTCCGTAAAAATTTAAAATACAGCTGTTATTTTTGTTGTGGTCCAAATATTAAAAGTCGAAGAAAAGAAACGTGGCTACTATGCAGAACACTAGATTCTGAAGCACAAAAGGTTGCTTGTTTAAATGGTACCCCTCCCGTCTTTGTAGCACTTTGGAGACTTTGCTTTTGGAATGTACATCGTTTGACAAGTCTATATATATTAGCAGGACCCGTTTACCGGTGTTGCCCGGTGATACACCCCGCCCCCTCCGCCTTCCGTAAAAATTGAAAATACAGCTGTTGTTTTTGTTGTGGTCCAAATATTAAAAGTCAAAGAAAAGAAACGTGGCTACTATGTAGAAAAGTTAATTCTGAAGCAGAAAAGGTTGCTTGTTTAAATGGTACCCCTCCCGTCTTTGTAGCACTTTGGAGACTTTGCTTTTGGAATGACCCTCGTTTGACAAGTCTATATATACTAGCAGGACCCGTTTGCCGGTGTTGCCAGGTGATACACCCCCTTCGCCTTCCGTAAAAATTTAAAATACAGCTGTTATTTTTGTTGTGGTCCACATATTAAAAGTCGAAGAAAAAAAACGTGGTTACTATGCCGAAAACTAGATTCTGAAGCACAAAAGGTTGCTTGTTTAAATGGTACCACTCCCGTCTTTGTAGCACTTTGGAGACTTTGCTTTTGGAATGACCCTCGTTTGACAAGTCTATATATACTAGCAGGACCCGTTTACCGGTGTTGCCCAGTGATACCCCCGCTCCCGTTTGCCTTCCGTAAAAATTTAAAATACAGCTGTTATTTTTGTTGTGGTCCAAATATTAAAAGTCGAAGAAAAGAAACGTGGCTACTATGCAGAAAACTAGATTCTGAAGCACAAAAGGTTGCTTGTTTAAATGGTACCAATCCCGTCTTTGTAGCACTTTGGAGACTTTGCTTTTGGAATGACCCTCGTTTGACAAGTCTATATATACTAGCAGGACCCGTTTACCGGTGTTGCCCGGTGATACCCCCCTCCCCCTCTGCCTTCCGTAAAAATTTAAAATACAGCTGTTATTTTTGTTGTGGTCCAAATATTAAAAGTCGAAGAAAAGAAACGTGGTTACTATGTAGAAAACTAGATTCTTAAGCACAAAAGGTTGCTTGTTTAAATGGTACCACTCCCGTCTTTGTAGCACTTTGGAGACTTTGCTTTTGGAATGACCCTCGTTTGACAAGTCTATATATACTAGCAGGACCCGTTTACCGGTGTTGCCCAGTGATACCCCCGCCCCCGTTTGCCTTCCGTAAAAATTTAAAATACAGCTGTTATTTTTGTTGTGGTCCAAATATTAAAAGTCGAAGAAAAGAAACGTGGCTACTATGCAGAAAACTAGATTCTGAAGCACAAAAGGTTGCTTGTTTAAATGGTACCAATCCCGTCTTTGTAGCACTTTGGAGACTTTGCTTTTGGAATGACCCTCGTTTGACAAGTCTATATATACTAGCAGGACCCGTTTACCGGTGTTGCCCGGTGATACCCCCCCCCGTCCGGCCTCCATGAAAATTGAAAATACAGCTGTTATTTTTGTTGTTGTCCAAATATTAAAAGTCGAAGAAAAGAAACGTGGTTACTATGTAGAAAACTAGATTCTTAAGCACAAAAGGTTGCTTGTTTAAATGGTACCACTCCCGTCTTTGTAGCACTTTGGAGACTTTGCTTTTGGAATGACCCTCGTTTGACAAGTCTATATATACTAGCAGGATCCGTTTGCCGGTGTTGCCCGGGGGGTACCCCCCTCCTCCTTCAGTAAAAATTTAAAATACAGCTGTTATTTTTGTTGTGGTCCAAATATTAAAAGTCGAAGAAAAGAAACGTGGCTACTATGCAGAAAACTAGATTCTGAAGCACAAAATGTTGCTTGTTTAAATGGTACCACTCCCGTCTTTGTAGCACTTTGGAGACTTTGCTTTTGGAATGACCCTCGTTTGACAAGTCTATATATACTAGCAGGACCCGTTTTCCGGTGTTGCCCGGTGATGCCCCCCCCCTCCGCCTTCCGTGAAAATTGAAAATACAGCTGTTATTTTTGTTGTGGTCCAAATATTAAAAGTCGAAGAAAAGAAACGTGGTTACTATGCAGAAAACTAGATTCTGAAGCACAAAAGGTTGCTTGTTTAAATGGTACCCCTCCCGTCTTTGTAGCACTTTGGAGACTTTGCTTTTGGAATGACCCTCGTTTGACAAGTCTATATATACTAGCAGGACCCGTTTACCGGTGTTTCCTGGTTATACCCCCCCTCCTCCGCGTTTCGTAAAAATTTAAAATACAGCTGTTATTTTTGTTGTGGTCCAAATATTAAAAGTCGAAGAAAAGAAACGTGGTTACTATGCAGAAAACTAGATTCTGAAGCACAAAAGGTTGCTTGTTTAAATGGTACCACTCCCATCTTTGTAGCACTTTGGAGACTTTGCTTTTGGAATGACCGTCGTTTGACAAGTCTATATATACTAGCAGGACCCGTTTACCGGTGTTGCCCGGTGATACCCCCCCCTCCACCTTCAGTAAAAATTTAAAATACAGCTGTTATTTTTGTTGTGGTCCAAATATAAAAAGTCGAAGAAAAGAAACGTGGTTACTATGCAGAAAACTAGATTCTGAAGCACAAAAGGTTGCTTGTTTAAATGGTACCCCTCCCGTCTTTGTAGCACTTTGGAGACTTTGCTTTTGGAATGACCGTCGTTTGACAAGTCTATATATACTAGCAGGACCCGTTTGCCGGTGTTGCCCGGTGATACCCCCCTCCCTCTCCGCCTTTTGTAAAAATTTAAAATACAGCTGTTATTTTTGTTGTGGTCCAAATATTAAAAGTCGAAGAAAAGAAACGTGGTTACTATGCAGAAAACTAAATTCTGAAGCACAAAAGGTTGCTTGTTTGAATCGTACCCCTCCCGTCTTTGTAGCACTTTGGAGACTTTGCTTTTGGAATGACCCTCGTTTGACAAGTCTATATATACTAGCAGGACCCGTTTACCGGTGTTGCCCGGTGATACCCCCCCTCCACGTCCACCTTCCGTAAAAATTTAAAATACAGCTGTTATTTTTGTTGTGGTCCAAATATTAAAAGTCGAAGAAAAGAAACGTGGCTACTATCCAGAAAACTAGATTCTGAAGCACAAAAGGTTGCTTGTTTAAATGGTACCCCTCCCGTCTTTGTAGCACTTTGGAGACTTTGTTTTTGGAATGACCCAATCCTGACGCTCGTTTTAATGATACCGCTCCTGTCTTTGTAGGACTTGAAGTTTTTGAGTTTACAAAATTGGAGACTTTTTTTTTTTTTACATGGATGTCACCACTTATCAAGGCCCGGAAGCCACTCGGGGATAAGGGTTATTGCATGTACAGTAATCAATGGGATAGAAGCGCCTAATATAGTTTAGAAGGGATTGTTTTTTTATTTCAACCAAATGGATTGGTTATCGACTCTATCATCTCTGTTGCAGATACGGCCGAAAGAAAGCAACCCCCTATCATATCGTGGCCTTCGTTATAAAGATGGCCGGCCAGCTGAAAAAATGACGTCATCGCCGAGGTCCCAACAAGCAAGATATGTGGGACTCTTAGACTGTCAATAATGAACAGTAATTTTTACAGACAGCATTACAAAACTTCAAAATTGGATTAAAATAAAGAAATAAAGAAAGAACACGATGATTTATACTGAAACTCATCTAATATTAATAATAAAAAAATAATTAAAAAACCACAAGTTATTTGTTTAAGTATATTAGCAATTGAATATTTCGTTGTATTATAGATTTTAAAGATTAGAATGCGTTCTTTAATTACTTATAAATTACATTTTAAAAAAGTGAAGGAACACGATTTGATTTGAAATAAATTTGAAGTTTATTTAATATTATTAAATGAAAATTATGCATGTATGATTATGAATATTTGAAGCAGAACACAAGCAAAACATTTGATATGAGTTAAGACAATAAACAAATATTAAAATTAAACTTTTTTTAAAATCAAAATGAACAATATTTTTTTAATCAAAATGAACAATATTTTTTAAATCAAAATGAATTTTTTTTTAATCAAAATGAATATTTTTTAATAAAATGAACCACAATATTTTCTCAAAATCAAAAACAATATTTTTAATAAATTCATGAAATATTGCACAGTAAAAAAATAATTAACCTAAAGAAAAAATCATGTTTCTTATTTAAGATTATTTCACCACATAACAAAAATAACAGGCAAAATCATTTTTTATATCCATATTTTCAGTTTGTTAAAATACGTGGGTTTGTATTACTGTACACATAGATTCGAAAAAGTTGTCAAAAAACAAATATATAACAAATAAATGTTATCAAAGGCAAGCTAAGTTACTTTTCTACCAAACTGGATATATTTTTCGTGTTTTTATTCAATGTAACATGTTTATTCAGCTCGAAAAACAGTGTTTACCGATGTATTCGAAAATTCCAGATGGCGTCTGAGTCTCTCTTTAACACAGTAAGTTTGGGAAAAGGTGTTATAAATAAAAAAAAACGGATAAAATACTGTTAAAAACTCGCTCAATATATGTTACCGTGACATAGGTTGACATATATTCGGCGGGGTTTTAAAGTATGTTGTATAGTTTTTTATTTATAACACCTTATCCCAAACTTACCGTGTTAAAGAGAGAATCAGACGCCATCTTGAATTTTCGAATACATCGGTAAACACTGTATGTTTTTC
Organism: Euprymna scolopes; assembly: GCF_053919585.1. NCBI lineage: Eukaryota > Metazoa > Mollusca > Cephalopoda > Sepiida > Sepiolidae > Euprymna > Euprymna scolopes. The sequence continues at coordinate 137,118,018 of NC_136527.1, forward strand.
GAGCTGAATAAACATGTTACATTGAATAAAAATCCGAAAAATATTTGGTAGAAAAGTAATTTATCTTACCTTTGATAACATTTATTTGTTATATATTTGTTTTTTGACAACTGTTTCGAATCTATGTGTACAGTAATACAAACCCAATTACGTTAATGAAATGAATTGTAAGACCACGAGTGAACGCGTTTTTTTTTAGTTTAGTTTCATATATATATATATATATATATATATATATATAAGTATTTTTAAATTTTATCTTTCTAGCTTTAAAAAAAGTTTTAAAAATTTTATCAGCCGGCATAATTTATTTTTAAATATTGAAAAATTTCAGGAAAATTAATTTTTGCTAGATTTTTAAAACATGTGTGTCAACAGCTTAAAAAAATCGTCTCTTCAAAAGAACGAGTTTTAAAGAGTCGATGTTGTCTCGCATTTTCATTAGTTTTGTATGCTGTAAAAAAATTTTTTTTAATATTAGCAATTTATTTGAAGCTTCTTCTTTTGAATGGTAAAAAATTTAGGATGATAATATTGAATTAAATTATAGTTACATCGTGTTAAATACAGGGGGGGCACGTTAAAACTTACTTTGCCGAATGGAGATGGTGTAAAATCTTTTTTTTTTACTGCATTATAATTCTTTATCTTTCGGAAATGAAAATACTGTCACTTTTTGGTCCTTTACGATAATTTCCTCAGCAATTTGGAACGATGCACCGTGAAGGCATTTTAATAAAAAAAGAAATATTACACTGACTTCAAGACGTTACGAGTGCCTACCGGTGTCACCGGTAAGGACTATCCGTGATGACGTCAGCAGATTAAATTATTTTTGCCCACCGGCCATCTTGTCTTTTAAGACGGTCTTGATCATATACGCGTGTCAGAGGCAGACATGTGTCATTGGATACTAGCAGGACCCGTTTACCGGAGCTGCCAGTTTATATTATACAAGAAAAGAAAAGGTGAAGGATGTTAATAATTTTGCATATACTTACCGATGATGTGTCCGGAACCGGTGGCAGTAGTCTCTATTATAATTATAATAAAAAATTTTACAATAATAATAATTGTAATAATAACAATAATAATAATTGTAATAATAACAATAATAATAATAATTTTAATGATAATAATAACAATAGTAATAATACAATAGTAATAATAATAATAATAACAATAATAATAATTTTAATAATAATAATACTAATAATTTTAATAACAATAATAATAATAATAATTTTAACAATAATAATATGTTAAGATCTTTGTTCCTTATATTATATATTATATTATAATATATTACATTATAATATATTATATTATTATAATAATATAATAACAATAATAACAATAATAATAATAATTTTAATAATATGTTTAGATTTTTGTTCCTTATATTATATATTATATTATATATTAGACATTATATCATTATAATATAATAACAATTATAATAAAAAAATAATTTTAAAAATAACAATAGTAATAATAATATTAATAATAACAACAACAATAATAATATTGATAATAACAATAAAAATAATTTTAATAATAGTAATAATAATAATAATTAGTTAAGATGTTTGTTCCTTATATTATATATTATATAATATATTATTATATATTATATATACTATATTATATAATATATACCATTAAAATATATTATATCATTATATTATATATTATTATATATTATATAATATATATCATTATAATATATTATATCATTATAATATATTATATCATTATATTATATATTATTATATATTATATAATATATATCATTATAATATATTATATCATTATAATATATCATTATATTATATAATATATTATTATATATCATTATAATATATTATATCATTATAATATATCATATCATTATATTATGTAATATATTATTATATATATCATTATAATATATTATATCAATATATTATATATTGTATATCATTATAATATATTATATCATTATATATATATATATATATTAAGATTTTTGTCCCTTATTAGTGCTGGTTCAGTTTAAATAAAATAAAATACGTATTATGTGCGTATGTGAAGCAAAAACAACGTATTATTACAAAATAAACAGACATTTATTTTGTTTGAAATTTATATTCAAATTCATAAATATATTTTGAAGATAGACTTCATCTTCAGTATGTCTTCTTTTTTGTCATGTTGTTGTTGGAGCAGAGAATCAGAAAGTAGAAGTCCGTTTGTTGTTTTTATGGTTGTTTTTTTTTTTAATCTCAGAACGGTGTGTTTGGTCACGCGGAATTCACATTAATATTTTTGTTCCTTAGAAGCGCTGGTTGAGTTTGAATAAAATATGTATCAGATACGTTTGAAGCCAAAACAACGCATTATTACAAAATAAACAGACATTTATTTTGTTTGAAATTTATATTCAAATTCATAAATATATTTTGAAGATAGACTTCATCTTCAGTATGTCTTCTTTTTTGTCATGTTGTTGTTGGAGCAGAGAATCAGAAAGTAGAAGTCCGTTTGTTGTTTTTATGGTAGTTTTTTTTTTAATCTCAGAACGGTGTGTTTGGTCACGCGGAATTCACATTAATATTTTTGTTCCTTAGAAGCGCTGGTTGAGTTTGAATAAAATATGTATCAGATACGTTTGAAGCCAAAACAACGCATTATTACAAAATAAACAGACATTTATTTTGTTTGAAATTTATATTCAAATTCATAAATATATTTTGAAGATAGACTTCATCTTCAGTATTTTTTTTGGCCATGTTGTTGTTGGAGCAGAGAATCAGAAAGTAGAAGTCCGTTTGTTGTTTTTATGGTAGTTTTTTTTTTTAATCTCAGAACGGTGTGTTTGGTCACGCGGAATTCACATTAATATTTTTGTTCCTTAGAAGCGCTGGTTGAGTTTGAATAAAATATGTATCAGATACGTTTGAAGCCAAAACAACGCATTATTACAAAATAAACAGACATTTATTTTGTTTGAAATTTATATTCAAATTCATAAATATATTTTGAAGATAGACTTCATCTTCAGTATTTTTTTTGCCATGTTGTTGTTGGAGCAGAGAATCAGAAAGTAGAAGTCCGTTTGTTGTTTTTATGGTAGTTTTTTTTTTAATCTCAGAACGGTGTGTTTGGTCACGCGGAATTCACATTAATATTTTTGTTCCTTAGAAGCGCTGGTTGAGTTTGAATAAAATATGTATCAGATACGTTTGAAGCCAAAACAACGCATTATTACAAAATAAACAGACATTTATTTTGTTTGAAATTTATATTCAAATTCATAAATATATTTTGAAGATAGACTTCATCTTCAGTATTTTTTTTGGCCATGTTGTTGTTGGAGCAGAGAATCAGAAAGTAGAAGTCCGTTTGTTGTTTTTATGGTTGTTTTTTTTTTTTTAATCTCAGAACGGTGTGTTTGGTCACGCAGAATTCACATTAATATTTTTGTTCCTTAGAAGCGCTGGTTGAGTTTGAATAAAATATGTATCAGATACGTTTGAAGCCAAAACAACGCATTATTACAAAATAAACAGACATTTATTTTGTTTGAAATTTATATTCAAATTCATAAATATATTTTGAAGATAGACTTCATCTTCAGTATTTTTTTTTGCCATGTTGTTGTTGGAGCAGAGAATCAGAAAGTAGAAGTCCGTTTGTTGTTTTTATGGTTGTTTTTTTTTTTAATCTCAGAACGGTGTGTTTGGTCACGCGGAATTCACATTAATATTTTTGTTCCTTAGAAGCGCTGGTTGAGTTTGAATAAAATATGTATCAGATACGTTTGAAGCCAAAACAACGCATTATTACAAAATAAACAGACATTCATTTTGTTTGAAATTTATATTCAAATTTATGAATATATTTCGAAGTAGAACTTCATCATCAGTATGCCTTTCTTTCTTCTTTTTTTGTCATGTTGTATTATTATAATTATAACAATAAGAATAACAATAATGATTATAATAATTTTGATAATAGTAATTTTAATAAAAATAATAATTTTAATAACAATAATAATAATAATAATTATAATAATAATAATAGTTATAATAATAATCATAATAATAATTATAAAAATGATAATTATAATATTAATGATAACAATACTCATAAAATAATTTTAATAATAATTATCGTAAAAATAATAACACTAATAATTATAATAATAATAATTTTAATTATAGTAATTTTAATAAAAATAATTTTAATAGTAACAATAATTATTATAATAACAATAATAATAACGATTATAATAATAATTATAATAATAATTATAAAAATGATAATTATAATATTAATTTTAACTATACTGATTATAAAATAATCATAATAATAATAATCATAAAATAATAACACTAATAATTATAACAATAGTAATAATTTTAATTATAGTACTTTTAATAAAAATAATTTTAATAATAACAATAATAAATATAATAACAATAATAATAATTATTATAATAATAATAATTATAAAAATGATAATTATAATATTAATTATAACTATACTGATTATAAAATAAATAAATAATAATTATCATAAAAATAATAGCACTAATAATTATAACAATAATAATAATTTTAATCATAGTAATTTTAATAAAAATAATTTTAATAGTAACAATAATAATAATGATTATAATAATAATTATAAAAATGATAATTATAATATTAATTATAACTATACTGATTATAAAATAATTATAATAATCTCTATATATAAATGCGAAAAATGTTTGATTGTGTGCGTGTGCGTTTTCGTGTAAGTCCGAGAAAGGCTTTTTTCCAAGAAGCGATCGGTTGGCTCACAACTTCTTAAAACTTTTTATATCACGTCTAAATGATAATATCTATGAGTTAAAAACGGGGGTCGCCTGTTTGCTCGACTTTGAAAAGATAAATATTCAACATTTTTCGTCACGGCATTTTTCTGGTCGCGATCACCGGAAACGTCCAAAAGCAATCAGCTTTGATCAATTTTGAGTTTCTCCTTATATCAGACAATTGCTATTCGATTTGGACAATCCCCTTTTTATGGGGAGCTGGTTTCCCCCACAACATCTTGGGGAAACAAAAAAAAAAAAATGCTGCCCCGCAGTAAATAAAATACTGCCCCACAGTCAAAGTTGACCTCATTAAGTCACTTGCCATTTCTTAATACTTAAATAAATTCAAAATTTCGTGGTGGCCCAGTGGTTAACGTCGCACTTTTCTTTTTCACACTTTAATTTCCAACTTCGACTCAAGGGCTCGGTTTCAATCCTTCATATTTACCTACCAAAACTTTTTTTTAATTTTAAACCGCCCCCCCCTCTCCCTCACGACACAAACACCCGAGTGTTTTGATTTATCCAAAACCACACACACCTCCAAACACCCGGCAACGCCGGGTACCCCCCGCTAGTAATTATCATAAAAATAATAATTATAACAATAATGATAATTTTAATGATTATAATAATAAAAAATATAAGAGAACTGGGATCTTGTGAAGGCTTATTACCACTCTAATTCCAGTGAAGACAATGGCCACTCCCAGCAATAAATCAATGGTAAGCAGTTGTTGCAATAACGCAAATTTATTTGCAAATGTTATCAAAAGAGGTGGAGAGTACTAGAAATCTGGGGAGACTTGTTGTCACTCAGCTTCCAGGGAACACAACAGGTTGTTTACAAGGAGAGTTCTTTGATGACCTGTGTGAAAGCTCCTTGTGAGCCAATAATAATGTTCGGCAAATTTTGGGTCTAAACATTTGAAAATTTACATAATGGGTATTCAGACGTACAGCAAGCAAAAACTGATTAAAAAAAAATCAGTTTTGAGGCAAAAATTTGGCTACCAAGAGGACACAGTTGACCTTTGCAGAATCTACCAAACTCTTCCGTCAATTTTGAGTCTAAAGACTTGAAATTTTAGATGTAGGTTGCTTGGACATGGGTCAAACATTTTGATTCAATTTGAGCCCCAAAACGATAAATGTTAAGGGGTCAAAATTGGGGTCAAAGTTAAAAAAAAAAAAAAATTGACGTCTGCGGTCTCTACCACCTTTTCTCTATGGTAGTTAAGGAAGTCTATTATATAGAAAGGCATTACCGTACATATTCACACTTTTTAATATATACATATGCATATAACTTGTCCTGCCTTGATAGTGTTCAAAATAGACTTCGTAGCCTCATAGGAGATGTCCTTTTCTCTTCCCTGCAACCTCTTTCTCATAGAAGAGATGTTGCGAGTTTGTCTCTGCTTTATCGTTATTTTCATGGAAAGTGTTCGACTGAGCTTCAGTCTATGCCCACCCCCTCGCCAAACTTTCACAAGAAACACTCGTCTAGCTGTAAACACTATCAATAATTCCCCCCACTCTTTATCTGTGCCTAAACCTAAACTTAGAACTGCACACCTGTGGAATTCCTTCAATCTTTTCTTTTCGAGAAAATTATTTAAATAGTGCTCTTAATCTGTCCTTACAGAAATGCTAAATATAATTCGATACAACAATGCACTGAAATACCTTAGTTTTTAATAGATTAGATTACATCCTGATATATAAGTCAAGGCCAGATGCTGAGCAAGGTGGGTGTATGGCTGGAAGAACCGACTTTCACCCATGGTCAACTGTTTGTAGTGGCATCGCGGGTAAGAAACCCACACGATCTGATCTTCGCTCTGAAAAAAAGTGACTGTAAAAAGACGATGAACGCTGTGTATAAAGAAATCCTATAACTTCAAATACTTTCGTGTTGAACACTTTGTGCTGTTGTTGTTTCCACTGTTGTTGGTTCTTTCATGTAAATAAAAATTGTGTAAATACGCTGTACTTACTCGCTTTTCTTTCACAATATGCAACCATCTGGCTGCATAGTGTGAAAGAAAAGATATATATGTGCGTGTATGTGTACGTGTGTGTGTGTATCAAATATACTAAATCTATTAATTTACTCGTGACAGTGACGCCATAACATAATTAATACTAAACGTTTCACATGAATATGAAGTCCAAAATATTTTCTGTAGATTACTTTTATATCTTTAAATAGAAATTACAATGACGTAGTAAATATGTTAGTAGTGGTCTGGGATCATCTATAATTGTATTTAATGTTTTTACAAGCGCTATGCAGGCCTACGGCCTACTCATAAGCACTTATCACTTCAGTCTTTTCTTTTCGAGAAAATTATTTAAATAGTGCTCTTAATCTGTCCTTACAGAAATGCTAAATATAATTCGATACAACAATGCACTGAAATACTTCAGTTTTTAATAGATTAGATTACATCCTGATATATGATGTGGTTCAACCTTCTCAGGACGAGTGATTTCTTATTTTGAAGGGAAAAATAGACTAAGTAGCTTAGTAGGGGATGCCCTTTTTTTATTCCCTGCAACCTTTCACAAGAAACACTCGTCTAGCTGTACACACTATCAATAATTCCCCCCACTCTTTATCTGTGCCTAAACCTAAACGTAGATTCCATGAACAAAAGCTTCTTTCTTTGAACTGCACGCCTGTGGAATTGTCTTCCGTTTTCCTGCTTTCCGGCTGACTACAATATGGTTGTGTTCAAGTCTAACGTAAATAAGTTCTTGATGAGCCGTTCCATATAAGTTATCAAATTTACCAAATTTTCATTACTAATGATTACTATATTGTCCAATTTCTACTGTACACTCTTTAACCCTTATCCTTGAGTGGCCTCTTGGCCTTGATAATGTGGTGATGCCTATGTAAAAAAAAAAAAAAAAAAAAACCTTATGAACAGTACATAGGGCCCGAGCAAAGCTGGATGGAACTGCTAGTATATATATATATATATATATATATATGGATATATGTATACTCGAAGCTAAATTGAATATTGAAATGCTCACATCTTTGGTTCAAAACCAGAGCAGAATGCGGAGATAAACTTTCATGTCGGGGGTATTTACATTGAAGGGGTACAAGGGCTTGTAGTTCGTCGGAGCATTCTCCATTAAAATACTATATATATATATACTAGCAAAAGTACCTGTCGTTCACTGGGTTCAAAAACAGCCTACAGAAAATGGACTCTGATTTATGAAAGTATGATAGGTTATGAAAAGGAAGGGTTGTAAAGAGATAGCTTCGAATTTGGGGGTATCAAAACCAAAGCAAAATATGATGAAAGTAAAAATAAAATAGATAAACCCCATAATTTATTATACCATACCTGTTCACACTGAAACACTTATCACAATATTCTGTGGATCTATATAAAAAAACCTTGTTAAACTTTGTGACATATTTCCATTCTATGGAGGTCAGGCACGAACGAACACCCCATAATTTTATTATACGATATTTCTAAAGTACTAGCGAGGGGTACCCGACGTTGCCCGGGTGTTTGGAGGGGTGTGTGGTTTTGGCTAAATCAAAACTCGGGGAGGGGGGGTTAAAATAAAAAACAAATGTTTTGGTAGGTAAGCATGAGGATCGAACCCGAACCGTTGAGGCAAAGTTGTAAATTAAAGTGTGAAAAAAAAAACGTGCGACGTTAACGATTGCCCCACCACGAGATGCTAACGGAAACACATTTGAATTTATTTAATTACTTGGATTTGGCAGGTGTCCGTTTTAATGACTTAATGAGGTCAACTGTTGACTGCGGGGTAGCATTTCATTTAGTGCGGGAATGCTTTATTTTATTGTTTTTCCCAAGACGGTGGGGGTAGGGGGAAACAGCTCCACTTGTCGAAATTGAATAGCAATTGTCTTCTGATATAAGGAAATAATATTTCCACATTGATCAAAGCTTATTACTTTCGGACATTTCCGGCGATCGTGACCGGAAAAATACCGCCAGAATTAGTGTCGCTTTTATTATAGAAAAAAGTCTAACCCACATGCGGCGAGCGACAAATGTTGAATATTTATCTTCTCGAAGTCGAGCAAATTAAATAGACAGGCGAGCTTCGTTGTTAACTCGGAGATATTATGATTTATATGTGATATAAAATGTTTTAAGAAGTTGTGAGCCGACTGACCGCTTCTCTGAAAAAAGCCTTTTGTAGACATACAGAAAAAGCGAACACACATACATACATTTTTGCTTTTATATTTATAGATGATAGGTTATGAAAAGGAAGGGTTGTAAAGAGATAGCTTTGAATTTGGGGGTATCAAAACCAAAGCAAAATATGATGAAAGTAAAAATAAAATAAATAAACCCCATAATTTCACACTGAAACACTTATCACAATATTCTGTGGATCTATATTAAAAAACCTTGTTAAACTTTGTGACATATTTCCATTCTATGGAGGTCAGGCGCGAACGAACACCCCATAATTTTATTATACCATATTTCTTCAAACTGAAAAATAATTATCAAAGTATACTTACGCAGATAGATATGAAAAGTCTTTATTAAAGTTTGTGCCTATTTCCATTCTATGGAGGCCAGGCGCGAACGCAGACCCCACAATTTTATCATACCATCCCTATTTAAGTTAAAACATACTTATCAAAGTATTCTTATGTACATCTATATCAAAAACACTTGTAAATGTTTTTTTTTTCATTTCTTAATTTTTTATTTCAATACTTTGTGGACCAGGCGCGAACGCAGACCCCACAATTTTAATGAACCACCGTTCTGCCAGATCAAACATACCCATTCCTGTGTCTCGATACATCTTCTATCATTATATGAAATCAGTTTTTTTTTAAATAGTCAACCATATAGGAGCCTATTCGTGACCAAACACACACACACACACACACACACACACACAGATGTTCAGCTTTATATATAGATTTGTGTGTGTGTTGCATATTTTTACGAAACAGACCTTTAACATATTTTTTATTACATTTTCACCCCAAACAATGCACTACCACTTTGATGTAGGGGGTTATTATAGGGGCCATTAGTTGTAGGAATACTATGTAGAGAGTTGAGCAGCAAGATGTCTGTTCACATTACATTTGAGTTCCAAAGGCTAGCAGTTCTGGGGAAGAACCTATTTGAGTAGAAGTCTTTCTTACATCTAGGGATTTCTACTGTGTAGGGGTGGGACTTTGCTGCTTGTCGGGTTTGTCGGGGGGGATTTACGTCGAGGGGGGTACAAATGCCTGTAGTTCATCGGAGCATTCGCCATTAAAATACTTGGAAAACAGGCAGGCGGATACAACAACTAGTATATACTTTCCTTCTCATCAGAGGGTAGGAATTAGCAAAATGCGGGATCGGATTTTGCATGCAAAAGTATTTGATGAAACAACTAGTAAGTCAAAGATCTTACTTGAAAACAAAAAAAAAGTGAAGCAGAGGGA
>NC_136527.1:137135840-137235840 GCF_053919585.1 Euprymna scolopes
GTATCTAGAAATGTAAACAAAAAATAAAAAAGCAGGAAGGAAGGAAAAGGGACGGATAGAGAGTAGTAGTAGTAGTAGTAGTAGTCTTGAAGATCAAAGTTTAGCAGAAATGAAATTTTATTAATATTGTTATCTTTTTTTGTATTTTTTTTATATAAATAAAAAATGTTTTAAAATTGGGTTTAAATAGAAAGAAGAAAAAAAGGAGGAGGGGGGATCCCTGACGGGAAAAGCATGCGAGAAACATTTACCTTGGTTGTAGTCATGGAAAAGCCTAAATATTTAAATGGGCTTTTCCGTAACTACAACCAAGGTAAAAGCCCATTTAAATATTTAGGCTTTTCCATAACTACAACCAAGGTAAATGTTTCTCGCATGCTTTTCCCGTCAGGGATTCCAGCCCCCCCCCCCCGCCTGTTTTCCTTTCTATTAAAAAAATGCTACATTGCCTTACGTGTGTTTATTCATAAAGTCTGAAGAAATGCTGGTTTTTGAAAATTTTCAAACGATATAATGCTTGAAATTGTCGAACTGGACACTGAAACAATTGTAACATAAAATGAAATACACTTTTTGTTGCCATCAACACCTTGTCTTGAAGTCTTGATTTTGCACACACAGTATATTAATGCTCAAGTATGAAATGTGATAATTTTGTAGCTTAATCCTTAAGTCAACCTTTTTTGGCTTAAAACCTATTGGTATATGAAAATTTACTGAATTACACGAACTCAGTATATTACATAAAAGTCTATATATATATATATATATATATATATATATATATATAAATGGTTGACACATGTCCATGTAACCTACATCTAAAATTTCTAAATGTGTGGAGACACAAAATTGGCAGAGGAGTTTGGTAGAATCTGCAAAGGTCAACTTTTTCAATTCTGACCTCTTAGCCGCCAAGTTTTTGTCCTCAAACGTCTGAATACCCTTTATGTAAAATTTCCCAACTCCAAACCTATTTGCTATTAATTAAATATTAATCTCAAACCCAAACCTATTTACTATTAATTAAATATTAATCTCAAACTCAAAAGTATTTGCGATTAATTAAATATTAATCTCAAACCAAAACCAATTTACTATTAATTAAATATTAATCTCAAACCCAAAAGTATTCACTATTAATTAAATATTAATCTCAAACCCAAAAGTATTTAATATTAATTAGATATTAATCTCAAACCCAAACCTATTTACTATTAATTGAATATTAATCTCAAACCCAAAAGTATTTCCTATTAATTAAATATTAATCTCAAACCCAAAAGTATTTCCTATTAATTAAATATTAATCTCAAACCCAAAAGTATTTGCTATTAATTAAATATTAATCTCAAACCCAAAAGTATTTACTATTAATTAAATATTAATCTCAAACCCAAAAGTAGGTGCTATTAATTAAATATTAATCTCAAACCCAAACGTATTTTCTATTAATTAAATATTAATCTCAAACCCAAAAGTATTTACTATTTATTAAATATTAATCTCAAACCCAAACCTATTTTCTATTAATTAAATATTAATCTCAAACCCAAAAGTATTTACTATTAATTAAATATTAATCTCACACCCAAAAGTATTTACTATTTATTAAATATCAATCTCAAACCCAAAAGTATTTACTATTAATAAATTATTAATCTCAAACCCAAAAGTATTTACTATTAATTAAATATTAATCTCAAACCCAAACCTATTTACTATTAATTAAATATTAATCTCAAACCCAAACCTATTTACTATTAATTAAATATTAATCTCAACTCCAAACTACATACAAATTACATAAAAAGACTTGTTAAGAATATTTCCTACAGTCCTCCAATTTAAGTAAATATTTAAAAACAATATATTTTTTTTTAAATTGTATGAAAAGATAAGGTTGGCGACTCTCTTTTGAACCCTGTCCAGGAGCGAGAGACAAGCAGCAGATGCACCAGCCCAGATGTGACAACAGTACTCCATACATGGGCGAATGGTGGCCTTATAGATGTACAGGATACTTTCAGGCGTAAGTAGTTTTCTAGCACGGTAGAGGGAGCCAACCCTTCCTTGCAGCAGCCTTGGCAATGCTCTCAATGTATCTATTCCAGTTCATATTCCCTGTAAACGTTAGGCCGAGGAGTTTAAAAGAAGTACTTTCAGGCAATGTATTGAGTTTATATGAGCAAATAAAGATGTGTATGTATTACAAATGTTTGTCTCCAGAACGTTTTCTGAAGTCGGCCATATTAGATATTCATCGTTAGTTATTTAGACGAGACATACACATTTAAATCATGATTTTCTCTAGTTCAGATAAGTGCAGTAAATAAACTTTTAACTCGAAATGACCCCTAATATACTAATATATAACGTAAGACACAGAAAAGAAACATTTATAATGTGTACACAGCTTTATTTTCTCATATAACCTCAATACGCTTTGAAGGGATTTTACCAGAAAATTATTATTAGAAAAAGAAAAAAAACAATGATAAAATAATAAAACGATATTTATTTTCAATTTTGAAAAAACAAAAACAATAAAATTATTTCTACAATTATATAAAAGTCGCTTTGTCTGTGTGTGAGTTCCTTCCTTCCTTCCTTCCTCATAGGTTCCGAAACGACTGAGCCTATCATTTGAAAATTTAACACAAAGCTAATTTATATGTCTGGCAGTGTTCCTAGATATGTTTTGTACAGAAATTCATCCGATAAGTATCAAAGCTAAAAAAAAATTTGATCCTAAAAATAGTCTTTTTTTTTCTTTTCTTATAGACAAGAATTTTTACAGGGCAATATTTGACTTTTCACCGGCCAAGGGAGATAATTCTCGACAAATCAAAGGGAGATAATTCTCAGTAAATCATTCTTCTTAAAAAAATCATTTCTTCTTATAATAGTAAGATGTTAAAGGCTTGGGGACTTTTGGAGCTAAATGGGGCGGAGAGGGTACGTAAAATGATGGACTTAGTCATTTCTTTTTTTGTATGGTGCAAATTGCCCTAAAGTCTTGCTAAGAATATTTCTAACAAATCATGATCCCTCTGACCCCCATCATGCCCCAAATGAAATGAACGGCTCTCATCTAGGGAAAGTTCCATGTCTTGAGAAGCTTCTTGGACTGACCTTCACTCCTGATCTGAAATGGAACACATACATCAAATCTGTGTCCAAGATTGTTGGAAAAACGGTTGGATCACTCTTTCGCTCCAGCAGGTATCTCACTGCCGTTGCAATAAGAGCTAGGTACACACTTATATCATCAACGAATTTTTGGTTTGCAAACTTGAAATTTAGTATATAGGGTATTCAGACACGTAGAAAAACGTTTAATCGGTTTACATCCAGACAAAAGGGATGCTGAGGGGTAAAAATTGAAAAAGTGGTATGTGGAAAGGTGGGTCATCGGATTTTTATCTGCCAATTACTTTACGACTGCACATGCGTCAATCGTTCAATTGACAGCTTCTTTATGTTTAGAATGTATTGTTAGTTTCATGGCAAGTGGTCGACTGAACTCCAATCTATGGTTCCCCCCTTGACAAACGTTAACAAAAAAGCACTCACCTAGCTACAACCACTATATTACTCTATCGCTCCAGCAGCAATCCTCTATCTGTATAAGAGTCTTCTCTCTTAGAACTGCACGCCTGTGGAACTCTGTTCCGTCTGCCTGCTTCCCACCGGACTACAACTTGGATGTGTTCAAGTCCAATGTTAACAAATTCCTAATGAACCGCCCCCTTAAGTAAACGCTTCATCAAATCTCCACACTAACCTAATGTACTTGCAGTAACCCTTATCCCTGAGTGGCTTCCGGGCCTTGATAAGTGGTGACCACTGTGTAAAAAAAAAAAAAAAAAAAAAAGAGTCAGTGTATCAATGGAGTACTGTTGCCACATCTGGGCAGGAGCTGCTCGGCACATAGTATCCGGCTTCGAGACTTAATAGGTGATGTCCTTGTCTCTTCCCTGCTACCTCTTTCCCATAGAAGAGACGCCGCGAGCCTGTTTTCACTCTATTGACATTTTCATGGCAAGTGGTCGACTGAACTCCAATCTATGGTTCCCCCTTGACAAACGTTAACAAAAAAGCACTCACCTACCTACAACCACTATATACGATTTCCCCCAATCTCTATCTGTGCCTAAATCTGAACACAGATTCCATGAACAAAGCTTTTAAAGACGTAGCAAGCTGGCCAAATGGTTATCGTACTTGGCTTACTATCTTTAGGTTTTGGTTTCGATCTCAGCTCAAGTATATTTTTTTTTTTACACTTACAAGAAGAAAAAAAAAACATAATACTCGCATGCTTAAATCATTCGTTGATATCTACGCTGATGACACGACCATCTATGGCAACACATCAAATGCCGTAAATGACAAAGTTCCCTCTGATTCTCTCTCCTCTGATCTTGAGCGCGTGGTACAATGGGGGAAGAAGTGGCTGGTTACTTTTAATACATCTAAAACCAACTTTCTATCTTTACATCATCAACGCTCTGATCCCCATCTGGCATCAATTGAAATAGATGTCTCCGTTCTGCTAGATCTACAGCAGATGTGCTAACTGTTATATCTCATAGGATTAGTGAATCTCTTGACAAAAGCTTCCGTTCTAGGGCAATTGCTCTTGACATATCAAAGGCCTTCATAAGGTATAGCATAAAGGCCTACTTCACAAGATTTCCAGCTACGGTATAACTGGAAATGTTTTCTCAATTATTTAATCATTTCTCTCTGATATGTTCATTAGAGTAGTGGTTGATGGGCAGAAATCAGAGGCCCACAGTATTAATTCTGGAGTCCCTCAGGGGTTCATCCTGGGCCCAACTCTCTTCCTGATCTATATCAATGATCTCCCAAAACACATACTTAAATCATTCGTTGACATCTATGCTTATGACACGACCATCTATGACAACACATCAAAGGATGTAAATGACAAAGTTCTCTCTGATTCTATCTCCTCTGATCTTGAGCACGTGGTACAGTGGGGGAAGAGGTGGCTGGTTACTTTTAATGCATTTAAAACCAAACTCCTATCTTTGCATCATCAACGCTCTGACCCCCATCTTGTCCCAAATGAAATGAACGGCTCTTGTCTTAGGGAAACCCCATATCTTGATAAGCTTCTGGGACTGGCTTTCACTCCTGATCTGAAATGGAACACATACATCAAATCTGTGGCCAAGATTGTTGGAAAATGCAATCCTCTATCTGTATAAGAGTCTTCTTTCTTAGAACTGCACGCCTGTGGAACTCTGTTCCGTCTGCCTGCTTCCCACCGGACTACAACTTGGATGTGTTCAAGTCCAATGTTAACAAATTCCTAATGAACCGCCCCCTTAAGTAAACACTTCATCAAATCTCCACACTAACGTAATGTACTTGCAGTAACCCTTATCCCTGAGTGGCTTCCGGGCCTTGATAAGTGGTGATCACTGTGTGTAAAAAAAAAAAAAAAAAAAAAAAAAAAAAAAAGAGTCAGGTACTCCCTAAAATGGAGTACTGTTGCCACATCTGGGAAGGAGCTGCTCGGCGCATAGTATCCGGCTTCGAGACTTAATAGGTGATGCCCTTGTCTCTTCCCTGCTACCTCTTTCCCATAGAAGAGACGCCGCGAGCCTGTTTTCACTCTATTGACATTTTCATGGCACGTGGTCGACTGAACTCCAATCTATGGTTCCCCCTTGACAAACGTTAACAAAAAACACTCACCTAGCTACAACCACTATATACGATTTCCCCCAATCTTTATCTGTACCTAAATCTGAACACAGATTCCATGAACAAAGTTTATTTCCCAAAACTACCCCACTTGTGAAGTACTGTTCCACTGGTCTGCTTTCCGGCTGAATACAACATAGTAGTCTTCAAGTCCAATGTAAACAAGTTCTTGTTGAGACGTCCTCATAAATAATCAAATTCTACACAAATTACACCATTAACGATTACACCATCACCTTACATTCATTAACTCTTATCCTTGAGTGGCCCTCGGGCCTTGATCAGTGATGACTCCCAAGTAAAAAAAAACCCCAAAAACGCGGAGACTAGTCTTTATAGTAGTAAGTGAAAGAAGTCATTATTATCCGCAAGGTGGAAGCCACAATTCTCTCTCTCTCTGCCATTGTTATCCATAAGGGGGTCCTCACAATATTGTTATCCGTAAGGGGGTCCTCACAATATTGTTATGCGTAAAGTGGAAGCCACAACAACACTGTCAGTTTGTCTCTCTCTCTTTCTGTCATTATGATCCATAAGGTGGAGGCCACAACACTGTATGTCAGTTTGTCTTTCTTTCTCTCTCTGTCATGGCTATGTGTAAGATGGAAGCCATAACCCCCCCTCTCTCTGCCATTGTTATCCATAAGGGGATCCTCACAATATTGTTATCCATAAGGGGTTCATCACAATATTCTATGATAGCAAGTGCAAAGTATCCGGAAGGTGAAAGGCACGACAACACTATGTCTGTCAGTTTGTCTATCTCACACTCTCTGTCACTGTCATCCGTAAGGTGGAAGCCACAAAACACACACTCTCTCTCTCTCTCTGCCATTGTTATCTGTAAGGGGGTCATCACAATATTCTATGATAGCAAGTGCAGATTAATATACTTACATTGAGATCTTCATAATTCAACTCAGGATCCTGAAATCAAATAAAAGGAAATAAATTTAGACCCAATTGATATTTTTTTTTTATGCATGGAAATCACACAAGACAAGATGTGTAGCTAACAAGAACATAAGATATGAGGAAAAGATGGCCCAGTCCCACTGTGAGCATGCACCATCCTAGACCCCTCCCCGCACGCACACAACTCACCCCCACCCCCAGAACTTCAGACAAAACACCATCCCACACTGTGCAAATACAGCCCCCCAAAACAGCGCGATTATATGACACACACACACACACACACACACACTATATATATATATATATATATATATATATATATATATATATTTATATTATTTATTTATAATGAGATCTATTTATCACTTGTCCAGAAAGCATTTTCTGCAACTTTCTGTTGGTTGAGGGGATGTATTTTCCTTTTTTGTGTTATGAATTCTTTCGGTTGAAAACCACGTCTAACACACACACACACACACACACATACAGTAAATCGAATTAATTATAACTTCCGGTGAATACCGGAAAAATATCCAGTAAATAAAACGTTGTTTAGTAAATCGTTGTTTTTTTGCATTTTTTTTTTTCTTGTTTTTGCATTTCCATACACCAAACATGGATATAAATATCACTAAAACATCCGCTGCGTCATAAACTTCATTTCGGTACCTTACTTGCCTAAGTGGGTTGCCTGTAGGCTGAGATAAACCGTGTCACACACACAGACACGGACATTAGGAAAATTTATAATACGATAAGTTTTGGTTTTAAACACTTAACCAAAACGTATGAACAATTTTAGGTAAAATTATCTATATATATAAAAACGAAACTGTATGTATGTATGTATGTATGTATGTATGTATGTATGTGTGTTCGCTTTTTTTGTATGTCAACAGAAGGCTTTTTTCAGAGAAGCGGTCGCTCGCTTCACAACTTTTAAAAACTTTTTATATCACATATAAATCGTAAAAAAGCGCGATTATATGACACAACATTTCTGGTCATCGATTTTCTGACTTTGCACCTACGACCACATGCATATGGCGGTAGGTGTCGGAAAGTGCTTGTTGGACGCCTAGACACACCAGGACTTTGTCGGTCTCTGCCAACCTCCTGCACGCAGCGATAGGCGTGGGAAAGTGCTTGCTGGACGCCTAGACACACCTGGACTTTGTCGGTCTCTGCCAACCTCCTGCATGCAGCGATAGGCGTGGGAAAGTGCTTGCTGGACGCCTAGACACACCGAGACTTTGTCGGTCTCTGCCAACCTCCTGCACGCAGCGATAGGCGTCGGAAAGTGCTTGCTGGACGCCTAGACACACCGAGACTTTGTTGGTCTCTGCCAACCTCCTGCACGCAGCGATAGGCGTTGGAAAGTGCTTGCTGGACGCCTAGACACACCGAGACTTTGTCGACTGGCAATATTAGAATGAATAATTAAAATTATATTAATCAAAGTTTTGCTGGGTGTTTCCACGTAATCGCCTAATAACTCTGTCTAGGAAATTTTTTTTTTACACAGACATCACCACATTATCAAGGCCAAGAGGCCACTCGAGGATAAGGGTTAAAGAGTGTACAGTAGAAACTGGAAAATATCGTAATCATTAGTAGTGAAAATTCGGTAAATTTCTTAACTCATATGGAACGGCTCATCAAGAACTTGTTTACATTAGACTTGAAGACAACCATATTGTAGTCAGCCGGAAAGCAGGAGACAATTCCACAGGCGTGCAGTTCTAAGAAAGAAGCTTTGTTCATGGAATCTACGTTTAGGTTTAGGCACAGATAAAGAGTGGGGGGAATTATTGATAGTGTTTACAGCTAGACGAGTGTTTCTTGTGAAAGTTTGGCGAGGGGGCACCATAGACTGAAGCTCAGTCGAACACTTTCCATGAAAATAATGATAGAGCAAAGATAAACTCGCAACCACTTATCAAGGCTCAGAGACCACTCGAGGATAAGGGTTAAGTTTTAATAGAAGTAGGTTTCACTTTATCGTGGGTAATGCCAGATCGCCTTGCTAGTCACCTCTGACTGAAAATTAATTGCAATGAAAGTTTACAACATACAGAAAAAGTGGAATACCATCTAAAAATCATGTTTTTTTTTTACGCAGTGATCACCACTTATCAAGGCCCGGAAGCCACTCAGGGATAAGGGTTATTGCAAGTACACCACGCCAGTGTGGAGACCTGATGAAGTGTTCACTTAAGGGGGTGGTTCATTAGGAATTTGTTAACATTGGACTTGAACACATCCAAGTTGTAGTCCGGTGGGAAGCAGGCAGACGGAACAGAGTTCCACAGGCGCGCAGTTCTAAGAAAGAAGCTTTGTTCATGGAATCCGTGTTTTGATTTAGGCACAGATAAAGAGTGGGGGAAATTTTTCACAGTGGATTCAGCTAGACGGGTGTTTTTCGTGAAAGATTGGCGAGAGGGGACCAGAGATTGGAGTTCAGACGAGCACCTGCCATGGAAATAACGACAAAACAAGAATAGGCTCGCAACGTCTCTTCTGTGGGAGAGAGGTTGCAGGGTAGAGAAAAGGGCATCCCCCACTAAGCCACGAAGTCTATTTTGTACTCTGTCAAGGCAGGATAGGCTGTTTTTAGCAGCTCCTGTCCAGATATGGCAGCAGTATTCCATCCTTGGACGTACTTGGCTTTTATATAGATTTATCAGGAATTTGTTTATGTTGGACTTGAAGACATCCAAGTTGTAGTCAGGTGGGAAGCTGGCAGACGGAACAGAGTTCCACAGGCGTGCAGTTCTAAGAAAGAAGCTTTGTTCATGGAATCCACGTTTTGATTTAGGCACAGATAAAGAGTGGGGGAAATTTTTCACAGTGGATTCAGCTAGACGGGTGTTTTTCGTGAAAGATTGGCGAGGGGGGACCAGAGATTGGAGTTCAGACGAGCACCTGCCATGGAAATAACGATAAAACAAGGATAGGCTCGCAACGTCTCTTCTGTGGGAGAGAGGTTGCAGGGTAGAGAAAAGGGCATCCCCCACTAAGCCACGAAGTCTATTTTGTACGCTGTCAAGGCAGGATAGGCTGTTTTTAGCAGCTCCTGTCCAGATGTGGCAGCAGTATTCCATCCTTGGACGTACTTGGCTTTTATAGAGATAGAGAATTGCATTAATTTTTACATAGATTTTCATACTTATGTGCCCTGGTTTTGATTCACACTATTTGAGTAAAACTTAACTTTCGAATACAATTTATGAATATGTTCAAATTATTTTTACATACGTTGATTATTCATAATGAATATCGCTCGAAGAAATGACCAGGATAACAGCATAATTCAAGCTCAAAACTTGCCAAGAGTAAGTGAAAAGTTGGAATAAATTCTGACCTAAAAAAGTGGCAATTTCCCCCCCCGACTTATCCTAGCACCAGTGAATATCACCATTCATTCACGGTTCAATTATACTGGAAACTTGTGGTCCTCCTTTAGAATTTTAGCGATTTCCCCTAGATGTGTTTTAATTAATTTTGTCTGTTAAAGATCGTAGTGTCAGCAGTAAAATTGGCATATCTCCTAGATAATCTTTAATAATATCTCTAATAATCTTTCTTTTTTCAAATAACATTGAGGTAGTGGGAGAGGTAGTCATTTTAGAATACTAAACCCCGCCCCTTCTAACCTATCAACGGCTAAATGCTAAACTACTCCCCCCTTGGCGCGAAAAATGCCTGTAAAACAAAGGAACAAGAAGCCAAGATGGCCGACGCAGAAACAAAGAAGAAGGAAGGAGGGAGGGGGGTACTATCTACGCGATGGACAGCAGCCGGTCATCAATAAGCCCAGACCAGTTTAGCAGAGAGTAGCTTACTAAACTGGCAGAGTTATTAACTCTATGAGTACCTATTTTTGTTAATAAATTCTGTTTCTCCTATTTTTTCTCTTTTTGTTTGTAAAAGGGCGCCCAGAAGCTTCCAGTAAGTGATCCCCTCCTTTTCCCCCCCTTCTTCCTCCTTCTCTATCTCTCTTTCCTTCTATTTCCCTTCACTCTCTCTCCCCCGTTTTGGTTACTACTACAAGACAAGACTCTTGTAAGCCAGATGGACATTTTTGGCAGCCCATAGAGGTCATTACTTTTTCTTTAGATATCTTTGTTAATAAATTCTGTTTCTCCTATTTTTTCTCTTTTTGTTTGTAAAAGGGCGCCCAGAAGCTTCCAGTAAGTGATCCCCTCCTTTTCCCCCCCTTCTTCCTCCTTCTCTATCTCTCTTTCCTTCTATTTCCCTTCACTCTCTCTCCCCCGTTTTGGTTACTACTACAAGACAAGACTCTTGTAAGCCAGATGGACATTTTTGGCAGCCCATAGAGGTCATTACTTTTTCTTTAGATATCTTTGTTAATAAATTCTGTTTCTCCTATTTTTTCTCTTTTTGTTTGTAATTTTTTCCTTCACTTTCAGAGTTAGTAGTAACGATTAATTGTTTAAGAAGAATTAACTGCCACGGGAAAAAGTGGAGAGTAACGATTAATTGTTTAAGAATTAACTTCCACGGGGAAAAAGTGGATAATAAAATTTCTTCACTCTGCCAATCATTAGTTTATAAATTTCAGGAATTGTCCGTCTGTAAGATACATTGCTCCTGACAATATTTTTCAATTTTTAAACTCAATATTTTTAAATTTTAAAAATCTATCAAAATTTTTCTATTGATTCTATTTTTACGATATTTTCAGGGTCAATGTGAAATTTTATGTTCTTTCCAATAAACCGAATATAATATTTTAGACAAACGTTTTTTTTAAATTCACGCCCCCCCATTTTCACGCCCCCTGATTTTCACGCCCCCCCCCCATTTTCAACTTTCTCTTAAAAAGTAAATAATTAATTTATGTTTAATAGTTTTATATATCACAAATTGAAGAGAAAAGGTCAATAAATAATATATTCAAATTTAAAACAAAAAAAAAATCAGTTTTTTAGAAATTTACCTGTAAAGTCCGAAGTTTAAAACCTTATTTTATAAGAACACATTTTTTCTTTTTGTCTTTTTTTTTTTTTTTAATGAAACCTTGGTCCTTGCTCCTTTAATTGAAAAAAAAATTAGGGCTTGAATTACATTTTTCGAGGAGTTATAAGCTTAGAAAGATAGGGGGTCGAATAATTTACGCCTCTCATTTTGAAATGTCTATTAAAAAGTAAATAATTAATTTATGTTTAATAGTTTTATATATCACAAATTGAAGAGAAAAGGTCAATAAATAATATATTCAAATTTAAAACAAAAAAAAAAATCAGTTTTTTAGAAATTTACCTGTAAAGTCCGAAGTTTAAAACCTTTTTAAAAAAAAAAAACACATTGTTTTTTTTTTTTTTTTTTTTTTTAAATAAAACCTTGGTCCTTACTCCTTTAATTGAAAAAAAAAATTAGGGCTTGAATTACATTTTTCGAGGAGTTATAAGCTTGGAAAGATGGGGTGGAATTATTCACTATTTTCACGAAATTTCTGACACTGCTACAGCTGCGTCAGAGAAATTGATTTTGTGGTAAGGTACGCCCCGATTATTTTTATCCGTTGCCGAGTAGTATAACATCCACTTGAATCCATATTATTGTCTAAAGAATCTTCCCACGTTTGCTGACGACATCACCTGAAAAATATGGAGAAAAGATATGGCGTCTTTTTTGACAGCTCGCTTTCATAGCTTGATAAACATTTAATTCGCTTTCATTTAAATATTAATTGCGGTGGCTGAAAAGAAAGGTGCTAACCCGGAAAGCTAAGGTGGGCTTTGCTGACAGTTCGGATCTCCCAATCAGCAGTAATTATTACCTCCTGCACTGATGATTACGTACGCATGGAACATTAGTGTTTGCAGGTATAAAAATATTAATATTGATATTGATAGTACTCAATTAAAAGAGCAAGATATGTTAGTTAATTTAAGTCGCTACAATCAATCTACTGTTTCAGTCTTAAAAGATATTGCCAGACGACAATATACGTTAGTTCTTGCTCGAGGTCAGTCATTTCATCATTTCATGAAAATAAAAACCAAGTATAATATATATATATATATGCATTTATGTGTATATATATATATAGTCACCCCATTAAAATACAATAAAAACAAGCAATAAAAGTATATATATATATATATATATATATATATATATATATATATATATATATATATATATTTAAAGTGATGGTTGTGTAGTTCCAACGAGAGAAAAAATGTATATTTAAAAGAGTGTAGCCATCAACAATTGTGGGTTTTTTTTAAAGGTTTTCATCATATTTTTATTTTAAAATATTTTTATAACGCGTTTCGAGCTTAGGGTGTGCTCTCTTCAGATATTTTCGTAAAAAGTTTTTCTTTAAAATGGGAGTTTGTGGATATGCCTCCGCTGATATTAAATATGTTTTTCATAGTGGTGCGATGCGTGTGTTCAGTGTTTAGACGTCCTGTCTCCAACTTTAAGTGTTTCACTGTGACCGGTCAAAGTTAGTTTCAAAGAGTGTTTTTTAGTCCATATGGTGAAGGTTTTTATGGCTTCTTTAGGGTTCTTTTTTAAAGACTTTCTTTCCCCATGTATAGCATACACTCACACACAATCCCATACGCATACATATATATTCATGTACATGTACACATGCACACGCACACAGACACACACACATACACACACGTACATACATAGAAATATATGTAGGAGCATACATATATACACATATACATACCTACCTACACACTCACACACGCACTCGCATACATCCACCGCTAACAATTATTTTTATTTTTTTATTTTTTATTTTATATATATATATATATATACACTTTTTTTTTTTCTACCAAAACACGCATGTATATATGCGCTTAATCATTCAGACATATGTACACGCACCCACACACACACACACAAGTAAGATGGAGAATAATAGGTAGAAGATATATATACACACACATACACGCACATACACACATATATGTACACACATATATGTATGTGCACATACACTCACAAACATCCACATACTATGTAGGCACATACACATACACACACACATGCGCACACACACAGACATATGGCTACACTCTTTTAAATATATATATATATATATATATATTAGACATGCAGGTGCATACATGCATATATATATATATATATATATATATATATATATATGATATTAGGATCCCTGCGGGACCCTTGCATTTTTATCATGTTGTTTATTAATATTAATATTGATATTGATAGTACTCAATTAAAAGAGCAAGATATGTTAGTTAATTTAAGTCGCTACAATCAATCTACTGTTTCAGTCTTAAAAGATATTGCCAGACGACAATATACGCTAGTTCTTGCTCGAGGTCAGTCATTTCATCATTTCATGAAAATAAAAACCAAGTATAATATATATATATATATATATATGCATTTATGTGTATATATATATAGTCACCCCATTAAAATACAATAAAAACAAGCAATAAAAGTATATATATATATATATATATATATATATATTAAGTAATGTGATCTATAATTTAAAAGTTTTAAAAAATTTTTTTAAAATTTTTAAGTTAAAATCACATTACTTAATATTGAATTAGCTCTAGGACATTTAACTATCGAGCTTATTATATATCTAAATTACAACGAGCATTTCCTGTATTTTAATTAAACTAGTAATTTCACTATTACATTAAAATACACTTAGCTCTTTAGACTATTATTCTAATCTCCTTTAAATTTATATATATATATATATATATATATATATATATATATATATATATATATATATATATATATTAGACATGCAGGTGCATACACGCATATATATATATATATATGATATTAGGATCCCTGTAATTGATGTAACTTGAGTATGTAATAGAGATGATATATGTTCAATGTTAAGGGTAAGTTTTTAGTTGGTCCTCTAGTTGCTTTTTTTCTTAACGATTCCAACTTGTAATGAAAAATACAAATAAAATTCGTAAAACGCAGATGAAAAAAAAAATGCAAGGGTGAGTTTTGTTTTCATTTGCATATTTTAAACGCGAAAAAAAATTGTCCATTAAAAATAAAAAAAAAGCTTCCACATGTCTTTTCCAACTGGATGGACATTTTAAACGCCCAAGCAAGCTGATCTGAGTTTTATAATATAAACTAGCGAGGTGTACCCGGCGTTGCCCGGGTGTTTGGAGGTGTGTGTGGAAACTCCGGAAGTGGGAGTGTTAAAAAAAAAAAGTAAGTATGTGGATCGAACCCAAACCGTTGAGGCAAAGTAGTAAATTAAAGTGTGGAAAAAAAAAGTGCGACGTTAACCATTGCCCCACCGCGAGATGCCAACGGAAAAACGTTTGAATTTATTTAATTACTTGGATTTAGCAGGTGCCCGTTTTAATGAGTTAATGAGGTCAAGTTTGACTGCGAGATAGTACCTTCATTTACTTCAAAGAGTAAATTGTCAGTTATTTGTCTATCTATAAGTTTATCTAATTATCAGTGTATCTATCTATCTATCGAATTGGCGAAGTAAACAAGTGATGTGAAGCTATGTTTTGATAAGGATGTTAAAACATATCAAACTCAGTGACTGATCAAGTTTGCACTAGAAGCTATCTGAACAGTAGTCCGGTAGGACGTGTTGTTTGTCACGTGTTCTGGTTTGTTAGAGCAAGGTGTTGAGTTGGAATTCAGGCATCAGAGAGCGCATGTGTAACCTGTCCTTCCCTCTCACTTTGAAATCACAGATTCTTAAACTAACCATTCTATCACCTTATTCCAGGTAATGCCAGATAGCTTTGCCAGTCACAAACAGTACTTAATACTTTTATAGTACTGTTCTATCATTTGACTGAAAATGTCACTAATCAATTATTTGTCAATCAGTTTATTTATCTATCCATCGATATATATATACATATATCTAACTGGCGAAGTAAACATGATAACCTCATCAAAACATATCACACTTGGTGACTGATCAAGTTTGCACCGGAAGGTATCTGCACAATTGTCCGATAGAACGTGTCGTCTGTCACAAACAGTACTTAATACTTTTATAGTACTGTTCTATTAGTTAACTGACTTGAGAAAAGAGGTGTGATGTATAATGCCTAGAAGTTATTGAAGTTTCTTTTTTTTATTTAAGAGTTTATCCCTATCGTAAAATTTCGTGATAACGAGCTTTTCATTTAAGCAAAAAAGCAAAGTGAATTTTGTGATTGACAAGTTTTGTTTTTTCGTTTTTTTTGGGGGGGGATTTTCCACTTAATACTTGATGTCAAGTTTTTACTTGTCACTATAATTAGGATTTAGGAAGCAAATTTTATGGCTTGTATATATCTGTTAAAAAGTATTATTTGTTTTTCAGATGTAGAATTTATTAGTGATGCGGTCCTCCTTAGCTTTGATGCTAGCTAGATTAATGACAAAAGTTTGAAGGCAGTTTTATCCAAGGGACATTTAGATTTATTCATACAACTGCATGTCTTTATTATTTATTCTCCTGATTTTATTTTTATTTTTTAAAATTGTTAGGCATGAGTGGAAACCAAGAATTATGGAATAAAAAATAACAGAGTTCGGAATAAAAGCAAAATGAAATAGGTAGTAGGATGCTGAGTGAAGATGAGGGACAAATTGTGATGGAGGAATAGGAGGTTAGGGTTAAGATAAGGGTTAGGGTTAGGATTATGGTTAGGGTTAGGATTAGGGTTAGGATTAGAATAAGGGTTAGGATTATGGTTAGGGTTAGGATTAGGATAAGGGTTAGGGCTAGGATTAGGGTTAGGATTATGGTTAGGGTTAGGATTATGGTTAGGGTTAGGATTAGGGTTAGGATTATTGTAAGGGTTAGGATAAAGGTAAGGATTAGGGTTAGGATTATGGTTAGGATTATGGTTAGGATTAGGGTTAGGGTTAGGGTTAGGATTATGGTTAGGGTTAGGATTAGGGTTAGGATTATTGTAAGGGTTAGGATAAAGGTAAGGATTATGGTTAGGATTATGGTTAGGATTATGGTTAGGATTAGGGTTAGGGTTATGGTTAGGGTTAGGGTTAGGATTATGGTTAGGATTAGGGTTAGGGTTAGGATAAGGGTTAGGATTAGGGTTAGGATTATGGTTAGGGTTAGGATAAGGGTTAGGATTATGGTTAGGATAAGGGTTAGGGCTAGGATTAGGATAAGGGTTAGTTTTAGGATAAGGGTTAGGGTTAGGGTTAAGAGAATGCGTTTAGGGTTTCTGGTAATAGGACTTGAGGTCAGTTTATTTACAGGAAATGGAGTTAGGGTTACGATTAGGGTTAGGTTATTGAAATTTTATTTTTTATTTTTTCCGTTCGAGCCGATTATATTGGGTTTACATGTCATGGGTAGCAACTGTGAAGATGTACTA
Source organism: Euprymna scolopes (assembly GCF_053919585.1). Classification (NCBI taxonomy): domain Eukaryota; kingdom Metazoa; phylum Mollusca; class Cephalopoda; order Sepiida; family Sepiolidae; genus Euprymna; species Euprymna scolopes. The sequence continues at coordinate 137,152,889 of NC_136527.1, forward strand.
CTGTAGTAAGATATACACGTTTAGAATGTGCCAATTACCGTTGAATTTGTATAAACAGATGGCAATTACGTAGGCTTATTTGTGGGGGCAGGTTAAACTCTTGAGGGGGGGCAAGATGATGATTTCAGATATTAAGATTGAATTGAGGGGTGGGGGGTATTTACTGTAAAATAAAAATTCATGCTTTAACTAAAGATAAATAAAGGGGTTATGAGTAAAAGCTTCTGGGAGGCATATTGGGGATGAATAAAAATGCCAACACGGACCACAGACATTTTCTTTATAAACAAACAAACAAGGAGAGTAGATAATACAGTGGGTTAGGGTTATCGGCAGCTCCCGTAACTCTCGCTTCTCCTTTTTTGTCTCAGTCCTCATTCAATGAGTGATTTTTCTGACAAAGGGTGAAGAAAAAGCTGCTTTAAAGAGGTCTGTAGTACTTGGGAACCAGTAGTCTGAGATGTCGGAAATTTTTCTGTCTCTATGTCTATCCTTGTGGCCATGTCACTAGTAAGGGTGCTGGAGGTAAACGTTTCGTCTGGGCTGACGTTATCCGCCTGATAGCCAGGGACCCGAACCTTGGATTAACCACTAAAAAAGCTGTGCTATCAGCAGGCGCAAAGTACTAGGACTGCTGTATTGCCATTTGGTGAGTGGATCTGGACCATGCAGTAGTCTCTGGTGGAGCCTCTCGATACCATACTAGTGGGTAATTGTTACGGCTTTACCTTTTCATGTGCTACAAAAAAATATTCCTGTCTTTTATCTCTCTTACTTTCCCTCTCTGTACTGCTCTAACCAAGTATGCCGACCTGTTTCCACAAATCCCAAAACCTCAACATGAAATATCTCCAGAAAAAAAAACTCGAATAAACCTAGAACCCCATCTTCCAACGTAGACCCCTACTACCAGGTCTCCTTCTCCAACATCAGGGGTCTACGTTCCAACCTTCCAGAGGTTGAAACCCAATTACAGGAGACGAAACCGAACATATTATTTCTAAGTGAAACTGGAATAGGGCCGACCACTTCCCTAGATGAGTTCATAATTAACGGATACTATAACTTAACATCTAAATCTGACCCCCCAGATCGCCATGGGCATGGAATATGTGCCTACATTAAGGATGGCTTCCCGTGTGGCAGGGATATCTCTAGAGAAGATCCTAATTTACCCTATACTTTCCTTAAAGGGTAGAGCTGAGGCGTGCGCCACTTACATCTTTCCTCTCACCCTTTACCAACTGGCCGTACTTTCCCTGCCTGCAAAACACCTAACAGCTCTTGTCGAACTCTTGTCCTCACTTCTTTAGGACAGAGGAAGACACTGAGTGAGCAGACAGGTCTGTATTCAACGTCCGTGTGAGGGAGGCTTGGGAATGCCACACTTGAAGTGTCATCGAGACGCTGAGAGGCTGGCCTTCCTGAGCCACTATATGCAAGATGACCAACTGTGGCATCCCGTGATTACTGCCGCCTTCCCCGACCTCGTTCTCGATCCTTCTATCGAGAGCCATCGCAGGCCGTGGGGATAATCTGCCTACATGAAAGAGTGCCAAGCCGCGCTAAAAGGACTACCAAGGTCCAGCGACCTTGTGACTGCTACCCGTAGGGAACTCCACAGGGATCTAGTGGAGGGGGCCGCCGCCGACTTGCTTTGTTTGGGATGGCAGCAGAGTGGAGCTGGGCGCCAGGTTCGAGTCATTCTGACCGCATGGAATATGTGCCTACATTAAGGATGGCTTCCCGTGTGGCAGGGATATCTCTAGAGAAGATCCTAATTTACCCTATATACATCTCCAGAAAAAAAAACTCGATGAATAATAATTTCATATAAACATGAGTCCGATTAGATTGGTTGTAAGGACAGATACTACACTTAGATCTTGTCCCGAAGGCCAGGTATTTATTTGCTCCCCCACCGAGCAAATTAGGCACAAGGCCGATTTTTAATGTGAGGAGTGAAGGGGAAATGGGGACCAACTCCCCGGGGAGTAGGGGAGCTGGATAATGACAATTGGTATGAAGGGTTGCCCCTACATTGACCAAGGTCTTATATGTGGGGTCGCCCTCACATGTTCTTTGTTTGCAGTATCTGCTGGAACAGATACTACACTTGGATCTTTATATTTAATTTATTTCGTTTAAAGAAAAAATTACAATTAAAAAAATTCCAATATAAAATTAAAACATTTAAAAAAGTAAAATCTCCAAAAGACAAAACAAATTTAGGCACAAGGCCCTATAAGATCTGGGGAGGGGAGTGTTGCAGGGTCTTTGTAACTAAAGTAAAAATGGAGTCTGTGGCGACTTATTCTTGACTGGCAACATTTACCACAATACCTCATTCACTCTGTGGACTCTAAACTAAAACAGAACAAAGGAGGGGAAAATGTATTCAGGTTAGGGTTAGGGTTAGGGTCTGAGACTGGTCCGGTGATATTACTATTCTGTTAAGGTTTATTTTCTATGCATGTGTTATATAATAACTTATCTCTTATCTATCAGTTTATCTAATTATCGGTGCATCTATCAATGTATCTGTTTGCTATGTTTCATAAAGGTTATCAAAACATAGCATACTTTGTGACTTGGTAGGACGTGTCGTCTGTCATGTGTTCCAGTTTGTTGGGGCAAAGTGTGGAGTTGGATTGAAAACATTGAAGGAAGATGATATCAGAAGGATATTATTAGACAAAAGATACTGATAGATTTTTTCCAGACCGAATTAAATATATATTACAAGATTTTCAGTAAAAAGTAAAAACGGGAAGACTATGGATTTAGATAGATAGATTAATAGATACTTAGATATTAACGGACAAAAATATTACTTCAGCGACAGGTAGATGGGGACATATTAACTGATAGTTGATGAGTTAGATATCAACAGACCAAAACAATTAGATATAGAGATAGATAGATAGAAGTGACAAAAATATTGCTTAAGAGACAGGTAGGCAGGTACATATCAACTAATAGTTGACATGAGTTAAATATCAACAGACCAAAACCATTATATATATATATATATATATATATATATATATATATAAATTTATAAAATATGTATGGCGATTATAACTTACTAACTAGCTCTACCTACGTATTGAGCACTTTTGAAGTAAATACTTAAAGTTTACGCATGAATCTATACTTTCGTATATTAATTTTATGTGAGTAAATGAAGTAGTTATATATATATATATATATATATATATATATATATATATATATATATATATAGATAGATAGATAGATAGATAGATAGATAGATAGAACTGAAAAAATATTACTTGAGAGACAGGTAGGCAGATACATATCAGCTAATAGTTGATATGAGTTAGATATCAAAAGACCAAAACAATTATATATATATATATATATATATATATATATATATATATATATATATATATATATATATGTATATAAAGGAGAGTAGAACAATAGTCTAAAGAGCAGAGTGTATTTTAATGTAATAGTAAAATTACTAATTTAATTAAAATACAGGGAAAGAAAAAGTGCTCGTTGTAATTTAGATATATAATAAGCTCGATAGGTAAATATCTTAGAGCTAATTTAATATTTAGTAATGTGATTGATAATTTAAAAATCAAATTATAATTAAATTAAAAATCCGTTTCATGAGAAGGAACAACAACAAAATCAATTATTTCAGATTTTTTTCCAAAACACAATTAGATAGATTTTTTCCCAGACACTATTCAATAAATTTTCTTACGGGACCCACAGAATAGATTCTTCCAGACACTATCGGATAGATTTTTCCTCAGACATAATTATATAGATTTTTTTACAAGCCAAAACTTAATGGATTTTTTTTTAATAATAAGATCAATTTTTCTAGACCCAATCAGATAGATTTTTCCTCAGACACAATTAGATAGACTTTCTTTCCCAGAAAAAATTAGATAGATTTTGTCCCAGACACAATTAAACAGATTTTTTTCCCAGAAACCATTATACAGATTTTCGTTCCCCGGAAACAATTAAATGAATTTTTCCCCAGACTCAATTACGTAAATAGATAGATTTTTTTTTCCCAGAAAAAATTGGATAGATTTTTTTCCCCAGACAAAAGTAGATAGAATTTTATCCCAGATAGAATTAGATAGATTTTTTCCTCAGACCCAATTAAATAAATTTTATTACGGGTCGCATAAGATAGATTTTTCAAGACCCAATTAGAAAGATTTTTCTTCTGACACAATTAGATAGATTTATTTCCAATACACATTTAAATGGATTTTTTTGCAGACACAATTATATAAATTTTTTTTCCAGACACTATTAAATGAATTGTTTCCCCAGACCCAATTAAATAAATTTTCTTACGGGTCCCATCAGACACAATTAGATAGATTTTTTCCCCCAGACACAATTAGATAGGTTTTTCCCCCAGACACAATTAGATAGGTTTTTTTTTCAGATACAGTAGATAGACTTTTTCCCGAGACAGAATTAGACAGATTGTTATTCCAGACACTATTAAATGAATTGTTTCCCAGACCCAATTAAATAAATTTTCTTACGGGTCCCATCAGACACAATTAGATAGATTTTTTTCCCCCAGACACAATTAGATAGGTTTTTTTTTCAGACACATTAGATAGGTTTTTTTTTCAGACACATTAGATAGACTTTTTCCCGAGACAGAATTAGACAGATTGTTATTCCAGACACTATTAAATGAATTGTTTCCCAGACCCAATTAAATAAATTTTCTTACGGGGCCCCACAAGATAGATTTCTCCAGGCCCAATGAGATAGATTTTCCCCAGATAGATTGATATATTTCCCTAGAAACAATGAGATACATATTTTCCCCAGTAGTAGTAGTTCAGGGGCAAAAATCAGAAGCTCACAGTATTAATGCCGGTGTCCCTCAGGGATCCATCCTGGGCCCAACTCTTTTCCTGATCTACATTAATGATCTTCCAAATCACATCCTTACATCATTTGTAGACATTTATGCTGACGACACTACCATTTATGGTAGCACATCTAAGACAGTAAACGACCAAGTTCTCTCCAATTCTCTCTCCTCTGATCTTGAGCACGTAGTACAATGGGGAAAGGAGTGGCTGGTTACTTTTAATGCATCTAAAACCAAGCTTCTCTCTTGACATCATCAACATTCTGATCCACATTTGTCATCAATTGAAATGAATGGCTCTCGTCTTCAGGAGGCCTCAAGTTTTGACAAGCTTCTGGGCTTGACCTTTACTCCTGATCTTAAATGGAACACGTACATCAAATCTGTTGCCAAGGCTGCTGGAAAAATGGTGGTATCTTTCTATCGATCCGGTAGATATCTCACTGCTGATGCTATTCTCTATCTATATAAGAGCCAGGTACGTCCAAGGATGGAATACTGTTGCCACATCTGGGCAGGAGCTGCTAGAAAGGACTTGTCCTGCCTTGATAGAGTTCAAAATAGACTTCGTAGCCTCGTAGGAGATGTCCTTTTCTCTTCCTTGCAACCTCTATCTCACAGAAGAGATGTTGCGAGTTTGTCTCTGATGTATCGTTATTTTCATGGAAAGTGCTCGACTGAGCTTCAATCTATGGTCCCCCCTCGCCAAACTTTCACAAGAAACACTCGTCTAGCTGTACACACTATCAATAATTCCCCCCACTCTTTATCTGTGCCTAAACCTAAACGTAGATTCCATGATAAAAGCTTCTTTCTTAGAACTGCACGCCTGTGGAATTGTCTTCCGTTTTCCTGCTTTCCGGCTGACTACAATATGGTTGTGTTCAAGTCTAAAGTAAATAAGTTCTTGATGAGCCGTTCCATATAAGTTATTAAATTTACCAAATTTTCATTACTAATGATTACTATATTGACCAATTTCTACTGTACACTCTTTAACCCTTATCCTTGAGTGGCCTCTGGGCCTTGATAATGTGGTGATGCCTTTGTAAAAAAAAAAAAAAAAAAAAAGAACTGCACGCCTGTGGAATTGTCTTCCGTTTTCCTGCTTTCCGGCTGACTACAATATGGTTGTCTTCAAGTCTAACGTAAATAAGTTCTTGATGAGCTGTTCCATATAAGTTATCAAATTTACCAAATTTTCATTACTAATGATTACTATATTGTCCAATTTCTACTGTCCACTCTTTAACCCTTATCCTTGAGTGGCCTCTTGGCCTTGATAATGTGGTGATGCCTATGTAAAAAAAAGGCACAGTTAAATAGATTTTTTCCCAGGAAAATTAGATAGATTATTTTTCCAGACTCAATTAGATAGATTTTTGTCCAAGAGACAATTAGATAGATTTTTTCCCAAACACAATTCAATAAATTTTCTTATGCGTCCCACAAAATAGATTTTTCCAGACAATATCAGATAGTTTTTTCCTCAGACACAATTAGATAGATATTTTCCCTGACACAATTATATAGATTTTTTCCCCAGACACATTTGGATAAATTTTTTTGCAAGACACAATTAGATAGATTTTTTTCCAGACACAATTAGAGAGATTTTTTCCTAGACATAATTAAATGGATTTTTTTCCCAGACACAATTAGATAGATTTTATTATGGGTAGATAGATTTTTCTAGACCCAATCAGATAGTTTTTACTTCAGACACAATTAGATAGATTTTTTGCCCAGACACAGTTAGATGAATTTGCTTCCCTGACACAATTAGATAAATTTTTTTCCCAGACACAATTATATAAATTTTTTTACAGATCCCATCAGATACCTTTTTCCAGAAACAATTTGATAGATTTTTTCCCCCAGACAAAATTAGATAGATATTTTCCCCAGACAAAATTAAATAGATTTTTTCCCTGGCCCAATTAAATCAATTTTATTACGGGTCCAAGAAGATAGATTTTTCTAGACCCAATCAGATAGATTTCCTTCCCCGGACACAATTAGATCGATTTTTTTCCCAGACACAGTTAGATAGATTTTATCCAAGATAGAATTAGAAAGATTTTTTTCCCAGACCAAATTAAATAAATTTTATTACGGGTCGCATGAGATAGATAGATTTTTACCAGACAGAAATTAGATAGATTATTTCCCCAGACAAAATTAGATAGATTTTTGTTCCCAGATCCAATTAAATAAATTGTATTACGGGTCCCATAAGATAGATTTTTTCAATTACATGAATTTTTTTCCCAGAAAACATTAAATGGATTTTTTCCCAGACTCAATTAAATCAATTTTATTATGGGTCCCATATGATTACTAATTCTTGATTACATGTCTGATTCCGAAAAATTTCTTATTCTGATAAAATTACTGATTCTGGATTCAATTCCTGATTCCAAAAAAATAACTGATTCAGGATTAAATTTCTGATTCCGATTCGATAAAATTACTGACTCTGGATTAAATTTCTGATTCCGATAAAATTACTGATTCAGGATTAAATTTCTGATTCCGATAAAATGACTGATTCAGGATTAAATTTCTGATTCTGATAAAATGTCTGATTCTGATAAAATTACTGATTCTGGATAAAATTTCTGATTCCGATAAAAGTACTGATTCTGGATTAAATTTCTGATTCCAATGAAATTACTGATAATGGATAAAATTTCTGATTCCGATAAAATTACCGATACTTAATCAAATTTCTGATTCCGATAAAGTATCTGATTCTAGATTAAATTTCTGATTCTTATTCCGATAACATTACTTATTCTGGATTAAATTTCTTATTCCGATAAAATTACTGATTTAGATAAAATTTCTGATTCCGAAAAAATTACTGATTCTGAATGAAATGCCTGATTCAAATAAAATACCTAATTCTGGATTTCTGATTCCGATACGAAAAATTTACTAATTGTGGATTATATTTCTGATTCCGCTAAAATTACTGATTCTAGATTAAATTTCTGATTCAGATAAAATTACTGATTCTGGATTAAATTTCTGATTCTGGATTAAATTTCTGATTCCGCTAAAATTACTGATTCTGGATTAAATTTCTGATTCAGATAAAATTACTGATTCTGAATTAAACTTCTGATTCCGATAACAGTACTGATTGTGGATTCAATTTCTGGTTTCGATAAAATTACTGATTCTGAAATAAATTTCTGGTTCCAATAAAATTTCTAATTCAGATAAAATTACTGATTCTGGATTAAATTTAAAATTCCGATAAAATTACTGATTCTGGATAAAATTTCTGATTCCGAAAAAATTACTGATTCTGAATTAAATGTCTGATTCATATAAAATACCTAATTCTGGATAAAATTTCTGATTCCAATACGAAATATTTACTAATTGTGGATTACATTTCTGATTCTGCTAAAATTACTGATTCTGGATCAAATTTCTGTTTCCGATAAAATTACTGATTCAGGATTAAATTTCAAATTCCGATAAAATTACTGATTCTGTATTAAATTTTTGATTCAGATAAAATTACTGATTCTGGATTAAATTTCTGATTCCGATAAAATTACTGATTTTGGATTAAATTTCTGATTCCGCTAAAATTACTGATTTTGGATAAAATTTCTGATTCCGTTAAAATTACTGATTCTGGATTAAATTTCTGATTCAGATAACAGTACTGATTCTGGATTAAATTTCTGATTCTGATAAAATTTCTGATTCCAATAACTGTACTGATTGTGGATTAAATTTCTGGTTCCGATAAAATTACTGATTCTGAATAAAATTTCTGATTCCTATAAAATTTCTGATTCCTATAAAATTTCTGATTCCGATAAAATTACTTATTCTGGATAAAATTTCTGATTCCAATAAAATTACTGATTCTTAATTAAATTTCTGAATCAGATAAAATTACTGATTCTTGATTATATTTCTGATTCCGATAAAATTACTGATTCTGGATTAAATTTCCTATTTCGATAAAATGACTTATTCTGGATTAAATTCCTGATTCCAACAAAATTACTGATTCAGGATTAAATGTCTGATTCCAGTTCGATAAAATTACTGAATCAGGATTAAATTTCAGTTTCGACTTAAATTACTGATTCTGGATTAAATGTCTGCTTCCAATAAAATATCTGATTCTGGATTAAATGCCTGATTCCAATAAAATTACTGATTCTGGATTATCTTTCTGATTCCGATACGATAAAATTACTGATCCTGGATTAAATTTCTGATTCCGATAACAGTACTGATTCTGGATTAAATTTCTGATTCTAAATTACATTTCTGATTCCGATTAAATTTCTGATTCCAGTAACAGTACTGAAAGTGGATTAAATTTCTGGTTCAGATAAAATTACTGATTCTGAAATAAATTTCTGGTCCCAATAAAATTTCTAATTCCGATAAAATTACTGATTCTAGATAAAATTTCTGATTCCGAAAAAATTACTGATTCTTAATTAAATGTCAGATTCAGATAAAATACCTTATTCTGGATTTCTGATTCCGATACGAATAATTTACTAATGGTGAATTAAATTTTTGTTTCTGATAAAATTACTGATTCTGGATTAAATTTCTGATTCCACTAAAATTACTGATTCTGGATTAAATTTCTGTTTCCGCAAAAATTACTGATTCAGGATTAAATTTCTGATTCCGATAAAATTACTGATTCTGGATTAAATTTCTGATTCCGCTAACAGTACTGATTCTGGATTAAATTTCTGATTCCGATAAAATTACTGATTCTGAAATAAATTTTTGGTTCCAATAAAATTTCTAATTTCTATAAAACTACTGATTCTAGATAAAATTTCTGATTCCGAAAAAATTACTGATTCTGAATTAAATGCCTGATTCAGATAAAATACCTAATTCTGGATTTCTGATTCCTATACGAAAAATTTACTAATTGTGGATTACATTTCTGATTCCGCTAAAATTACTGATTCAGGATTAAATTTCTGATTCTGATAAAATTACTGATTCTGGATTAAATTTCTGATTCTAATAAAATTACTGATTCTGGATAAATTTTCTGATTCCGATAAAATTACTGATTCTGGATTAAATTTCTGATTCCGATAAAATTACTAATTATGGATTAAATTTCTGATTCAGATAAAATTTCTTATTCCGATAAAATTACTGACTATGGATTGAATTTCTGATTCCGATAAAATTACTGATTCTTAATTAAATTTCTGATTCCGATAACAGTACTTATTGTGGATTCAATTTCTGATTTCGATAAAATTACTGATTCTGGATTAAATTTCAAATTCCGATAAAATTACTGATTCTGGATAAAATTTCTGATTCTGATGAAATTACTGATCCTTGATAAAATTTCTGATTCAGATAAAATTACTGATCTGGGATTAAATTTCTGATTCCGATAAAATTATTGATTCTGAATTAAATTTCTGATTCCGATAACTGTACTGATTGTGGATTAAATTTCTGGTTCCGATAAAATTACTGATTGTTAATGAAATTTCTGATTACGATAAAATTACTGATTCTGGATAAAATTTCTGATTCCAATAAATTTACTGATTCTGGATTAAATTTCTGATTCTGACACAATTACTGATTCAGGATTAAATGTCTGATTCCGGGTCGATAAAATAAATGAATCAGGATTAAATTTCGGTTTCCAATTAAATTACTGATTCTGGATTAAATGTCTGACACCATAATAACCTTTTAAATTTAGTAATCGACCGATATAAATTATTGCACAATAAGATAATTAAATCGAAAAAAAATTATTTTTCTTATTTCGAATTATTTAATCAAGTAAAATTGCCATTTTTACTTGATTACTAAACTTTTGAAAAGCTATTTTTTTCATAGTATTTTCAAGTTAAATTCAGTTTTTTTAATATTTTTATTTATTAAATTATTATAGCTAATTTGCTAGAATAGCTTTTTAAATTTTATAATTAAGTAAAATATGGAATTTAATTCTAAATTTATTTATAAAAAATGATTTTTTGTTGTAATTATTTTTATTGTGCAATAATCTATATCAGTTGTTTATATGTTAAACATTAAAAAAAAACAAAAAAAAACATGGTCAATGACCGTTTTGGGATTAAAAAAGGTCCAGTGATGTCGGTCCACTGCTACGAATTCAGAATAGGGGTATGTGAGTGAGAAAAAGCGGTTCAAGATGTCTTTTACAGGAGAACACATTAAGTTTTTAAAGATTTCTGGATTCCTCTTCTTACATAATGTCACGATTGCCTCTTACATAATTCTTACATAACAGAGAATGTCTGAAATACGACAAAAATATTTCATTGCATTTAATATATATATTAAATATTCCGATAAAATTACTGATTCTGGATTAACTTTCTGATTCCGATACGATAAAATTACTGATTCTGGATTAAATTTCTGATTCCGATAAAATTATTGATTAAGGATTACATTTCTGATTCCGATTCGATAAAATAACTGATTCTGAATAAAATTTCGGATTCCGCTAAAATTACTGATTCTGGATCAAATTTCTGAGTCCTATAAAATTACTGGTACTGATTCTGGATTAAATTTCTGATTCTGTTAAAATTACTGATTCTGGATAAACTTTCTTATTCCGATACGATAAAATAACTGATTCAGGATTAAATTTCTTTTTCCGATAAAGTTACTGATTCAGGATTAAATTTCTGATTCAGAAAAAATTACTGATACTGAATTAAATGTCTGATTCAGATAAAATACCTAATTCTGGATTTCTGATTCCGATATGAAAAATTTACTAATGGTGGATTAAATTTCTGATTCCGCTAAAATTACTGGTTCTGGATTTAAATTTCTTATTCCGCTAAAATTACTGATTCTGGATTAAATTTCTGATTCATATAAAATTACTGATTCTGGATTAAATTTCTGTTTCCGATAAAATTACTGATTCAGGATTAAATTTCTGATTCTGATTACCGTACTGATTCTGGATTAAATTTCTGATTCCGATAAAATTACTGATTCTGAATAAAATTTCTGATTAAGATAAAATTTCTGATTCTAATAAAATTACTTATTCTGGAGTAAATTTCTGATTCCAATAAAATTACTGTTTTTGAATTAAATTTCTGAATCAGATAAAATTACTGATTCTGGATTAAATTTCTGATTCTGATTACAGTACTGATTCAGGATTAAATTTCTGATTCCGATAAAATTACTGATTCTTGATTAAATTTCTGATTCCGACAAAATTACTGATTCAGGATTACATTTCTGATTCCGATTCGATAAAATTACTGATTCTGAATAAAATTTCGGATTCCGCTAAATTTACTGATTCTTGATCAAATTTCTGAGTCCTATAAAATTACTGGTACTGATTCTGGATTAAATTTCTGATTCTGTTAAAATTACTGATTCTGGATAAACTTTCTTATTCCGATACGATAAAATAACTGATTCAGGATTAAATTTCTTTTTCCGATAAAGTTACTGATTCAGGATAAAATTTCTGATTCAGAAAAAATTACTGATACTGAATTAAATGTCTGATTCAGATAAAATACCTAATTCTGGATTTCTGATTCCGATATGAAAAATTTACTAATGGTGGATTAAATTTCTGATTCCGCTAAAATTACTGGTTCTGGATTTAAATTTCTTATTCCGCTAAAATTACTGATTCTGGATTATATTTCTGATTCATATAAAATTACTGATTCTGGATTAAATTTCTGATTCCGATAAAATTACTGATTCAGGATTAAATTTCTGATTCTGATTACCGTACTGATTCTTGATTAAATTTCTGATTCCGATAAAATTACTGATTCTGAATAAAATTTCTGATTCAGATAAAATTTCTGATTCTAATAAAATTACTTATTCTGGAGTAAATTTCTGATTCCAATAAAATTACTGTTTTTGAATTAAATTTCTGAATCAGATAAAATTACTGATTCTGGAAGTAATTTCTGATTCCGATTACAGTACTGATTCAGGATTAAATTTCTGATTCCGATAAAATTACTGATTCTTGATTAAATTTCTGATTCCGACAAAATTACTGATTCAGGATTACATTTCTGATTCCGATTCGATAAAATTACTGATTCTGAATAAAATTTCGGATTTCGCTAAAATTACTGATTCTGGAAGTAATTTCTGAGTCCGATAAAGGTACTGATTCTGGATTAAATTTCTGATTCTGTTAAAATTACTTATTCTGGATTAAATTTCTGATTCCGTTAAAATTACTGATTCTGGATAAAATTTCTTATTCCGATAAGATAAAATAACTGATTCGGGATAAAATTTCTTTTTCCGATAAAGTTACCGATTCAGGATTAAACTTCTGATTCCCATACAATTCTTGATTCTGGATTAAATTTCTAATTCCAATAAAATTACTGATTCTGGATAAAATTTCTGATTCAGATAAAATGCCTTATTCTGGATTAAATTTCTGATTCCTATAAAATTACTGATTCTGGATTAAATTTCTGATTCTGGATTAAATTTCTTATTCCGATAACAGTACTGATTCTGGATTAAATTTCTGATTCCGACAAAATTACTGATTTAAAATTAAATTTCTGATTCCAGTAACAGTACTGAAAGTGGATTAAATTTCTGGTTCTGATAAAATAACTGATTCTGAAATAAATTTCTGGTTCCAATAAAATTTCTAATTCCGATAAAATTACTGATTCTAGATAAAATTTCTGATTGCGACAAAATTACTGATTCTGAATCAAATGTTGGATTCAGATAAAATACCTAATTCTGGATTTCTAATTTCGATACGAAAAATTTACAAATTGTGGATTACATTTCTGATTCCGCTAAAATTACTGATTCTGGATTAAATTTCTTATTCCGATAAAATTACTGATTCTGGATAAAATTTGTAATTCCCATAAAATTACTGATTCTGGATTAAATTTCTGATACCGATAAAATTTCTGATTCTTGATTAAATTTCTGATTCCGATAAAATTACTGATTCTGGATAAAAGTTTTGATTCCGATAAAATTACTGATTCTGAATAAAATTTCTGATTCCGATAAAATTACTGATTCTGGATGAAATTTCTGATTCCGATAAAATTACTGATACTAGATTTAATTTCTGTTTCCGATAAAATTACTGATTCGGATTAAATGTCTGATTTCGATACAATTACTGATTCTGGATTAAATTTCTGTTTCTGATAAAATGACTGATTCGGATTAAATGTCTGATTTCGATACAATTACTGATTCTGGATTAAATTTCTGATTCCGATAAACTTACTGATTCTGGATTTAATTTCTGATTCCGATACAATTACTGATTCTGGATATAATTTCTGATTCTTATAAAATGACTGATTCTGGATTACATTTCTGATACCGATAAAATTTCTAATTCAGATAAAATGACTAATTCTGGATTATATATCTGATTGCGATTAAATGACTGATTCTGGATTAAATTTTTGATTCCGATAAAATTACTGATTCTGGATAAAATTCCTGATACCGATACATTTCTGATTCAGATAAAATTACTGATTCTGGATAAAATTTCTTATTCCGCTAAAATTACTGATTCTGGATTTAGTTTCTGATTCCGATAAAATTACTGATTTAGGATTATATTTCGGATTCCGATTAAATTACCGATTCTGGATTACAGTGCTGATTCCAATACGATAAACTTACTGATTCTGGATTACATTTCTGATTCAGATATAATTACTGTTTCTGGATTAAATGTCGGATTCCGCGATAATTACTGATTCAGGATTAAATTTCTGTTTCCGATACAATTACTGATTCTGGATTAAATTTCTGATTCTGGTAAAATTACTGATTCTGGATTAAATTTCGTATTCCAATAAAATTACTGATTCTTGATCACATTTCTGATTCCGATAACCTTACTGATTCTGGACAAAATTTCCGATTCCGATAAAATTACTGATTCTGGATTAAATTTCGTATTCCGATACGATAAAATTACTGATTCTGGATAAAATTTCTGATTCCGATAAAATTACTGATTCAGGATTAAATTTCTTATTCCGATAAAATTACTAATTATAGATTAAATTTCTGTTTCCAGTAAAATTACTGATTCTGGATTAAATTTCTGTTTCCGATAAAATTACTGATTCTGGATTAAATTTCTGATTCCGATACAATTTTCATTCTAGATTCAATTTCTGATTCTGGATTAAATTACTGATTCTGGATTCAATTTCTCTTTCCGATAAAACTACTGATTCAGGATTAAATTTCTGATTCCGATAAAATGACTGATTTTGGATTAAATTTCTGATTCCGATGACAGAACTTATTATGGATTAAATTTCTGATTCCGATAAAATTACTGATTCTTAATTAAATTTCTGATTCCGATAAAATGACTGATCCTGGATTAAATTCTTGATTCCGACAAAATTACTGATTCAGGATTAAATGTCTGATTCCGGTTCGATAAAATTACTGAATCAGGATTAAATTTCGGTTTCCAATAAAATATCTGATTCTGGATTAAATGCTTGATTCCAATAAAATTACTGATTCTGGATTAACTTTCTGATTCTGATACGATAAAATTACTGATTCTGGATTAAATTTCTGATTCCGATAACAGTACTGATTTTGGATTAAATTTCTGATTCCGATACAATTTCTGATTCTAAATTAAATTTCTGATTCCGATTTAATTTCTGATTCCAGTAACAGTACTGAAAGTGGATTAAATTTCTGGTTCAGATAAAATTACTGATTCTGAAATAAATTTCTGGTCCCAATAAAATTTCTAATTCCGATAAAATTACTGATTCTAGAAAAAATTTCTGATTCCGAAAAAAATACTGATTCTGAATAAAATGTCTGATTCAGATAAAATACCTAATTCTGGATTTCTGATTCCGATACGAAAAATTTACTAATGGTGGATTTAATTTCTGATTCCGATAAAATTACTGATTCTTGATTAAATTTCTGTTTCCGATAAAATTACTGATTCAGGGTAAAATTTCTGATTCCGATAAAATTACTGATTCTGGATTAAAGTTCTGATTCCGATAAAATTACTTATTCTGTATTAAATTTCTGATTCCGATAACAGTACTGATTCTGGATTAAATTTCTGATTCCGATAAAATTACTGATTCTAAATAAAATTTCTGATTCCAATAAAATTTCTGATTCTGATAAAATTACTTATTCTGGAGTAAATTTCTGATTCCAATAAAATTACTGATTTTGAATTAAATTTCTGAATCAGATAAAATTACTGATTAAGGATTAAATGTCTGATTCCGGTTCGATAAAATAAATGAATCAGGATTAAATTGCAGTTTCCAATTAAATTACTAATTCTGGATTTAATTTCTGCTTCCGATACGATAAAATTAGTGATTCTGGATAAAATTTCGGATTCCGCTAAAATTACTTATTTTGGATCAAATTGCTGAGTCCGATAAAGGTACTGATTCTGGATTAAATTTCTGATTCCGTTAAAATTACTTATTCTGGATAAAATTTCTTATTCCGATAACAGTACTGATTCTGGATTAAATTTCTGATTCCAGTAAGAGTACTGAAAGTGGATTAAATTTCTTATTCCGCTAAAATTACTGATTCTGGATTAAATTTCTGATTCCGCTAAAATCACTCATTGAGGATTATATTTCGGATTCCGATAAAATTACCGATTCTGGATTACAGTTCTGATTCCGATACGATACATTTACTTATTCTGGATTACATTTCTGATTCCGATAAAATTACTGATTCTGGATAACAGTTCTGATTCCGATAAAATTACTGATACTAGATTTAATTTCTGTTTCCGATAAAATTACTGATTCTGGATTAAATTTCTGTTTCTGATAAAATGACTGATTCAGGATTAAATGTCTGATTCCATACAATTACTGATTCTGGATTAAATTTCTGATTCCGATAAACTTACTGATTCTGGATTTAATTTCTGATTCCGATAAAATTACTGATTCTGGATACAATTTCTGATTCTTATACAATTACTTATTCTGGATTAAATTTCTGATACCGATAAAATTTCCAATTCAGATAAAATGACTGATCCTGGATTAAATTTCTTATTCCGATAAAATTACTGATTCTGGACTAAATTTCTAATTCCGATAAAATTACTGATTCTGGATTACATTTCTGATTGCGATAAAATTACTGATTCTGGATTAAATTTCTTATTCCAATAAAATTACTGATTCTGGATTACATTTCTGATTCCGATAAAATTACTGATTCTGGATGAAATTTCTGATTCCGATAACATTACTGATTCTGTATTAAATTTCTGATTCCGAAAAAATTACTGATTCTGTATTAAATTTCTTATTCCGATAAAATTACTGATTGTTGTTTAAATTTCTGATTCCGATAAAATTACTGATTCTGGATTAAGTTTCTTATTCCAATAAAATTACTGATTCTGGATTACATTTCTTATTTCGATGTAATTGCTGATTCCGATAAAATTACTGATTCAGGATTAAATTTCTTATTCCGATAAAATTACTAATTATAGATTAAATTTCTGTTTCCAGTAAAATTACTGATTCTGGATTAAATTTCTGTTTCCGATAAAATTACTGATTCTGGATTAAATTTCTGATTCCGATACAATTTTCATTCTAGATTCAATTTCGTATTCTGGATTAAATTACTGATTCTGGATTCAATTTCTCTTTCCGATAAAACTACTGATTCAGGATTAAATTTCTGATTCCGATAAAATTACTGATTTTGGATTAAATTTCTGATTCCGATGACAGAACTTATTATGGATTAAATTTCTGATTCCGATAAAATTACTGATTCTTAATTAAATTTCTGATTCCGATAAAATGACTGATCCTGGATTAAATTCTTGATTCCGACAAAATTACTGATTCAGGATTAAATGTCTGATTCCGGTTCGATAAAATTACTGAATCAGGATTAAATTTCGGTTTCCAATAAAATATCTGATTCTGGATTAAATGCTTGATTCCAATAAAATTACTGATTCTGGATTAACTTTCTGATTCTGATACGATAAAATTACTGATTCTGGATTAAATTTCTGATTCCGATAACAGTACTGATTTTGGATTAAATTTCTGATTCCGATACAATTTCTGATTCTAAATTAAATTTCTGATTCCGATTTAATTTCTGATTCCAGTAACAGTACTGAAAGTGGATTAAATTTCTGGTTCAGATAAAATTACTGATTCTGAAATAAATTTCTGGTCCCAATAAAATTTCTAATTCCGATAAAATTACTGATTCTAGAAAAAATTTCTGATTCCGAAAAAAATACTGATTCTGAATAAAATGTCTGATTCAGATAAAATACCTAATGCTGGATTTCTGATTCCGATACGAAAAATTTACTAATGGTGGATTTAATTTCTGATTCCGATAAAATTACTGATTCTAGATTAAATTTCTGTTTCCGATAAAATTACTGATTCAGGGTAAAATTTCTGATTCCGATAAAATTACTGATTCTGGATTAAAGTTCTGATTCCGATAAAATTACTTATTCTGTATTAAATTTCTGATTCCGATAACAGTACTGATTCTGGATTAAATTTCTGATTCCGATAAAATTACTGATTCTAAATAAAATTTCTGATTCCAATAAAATTTCTGATTCTGATAAAATTACTTATTCTGGAGTAAATTTCTGATTCCAATAAAATTACTGATTTTGAATTAAATTTCTGAATCAGATAAAATTACTGATTAAGGATTAAATGTCTGATTCCGGTTCGATAAAATAAATGAATCAGGATTAAATTGCAGTTTCCAATTAAATTACTAATTCTGGATTTAATTTCTGCTTCCGATACGATAAAATTAGTGATTCTGGATAAAATTTCGGATTCCGCTAAAATTACTTATTTTGGATCAAATTGCTGAGTCCGATAAAGGTACTGATTCTGGATAAAATTTCTGATTCCGTTAAAATTACTTATTCTGGATAAAATTTCTTATTCCGATAACAGTACTGATTCTGGATTAAATTTCTGATTCCAGTAAGAGTACTGAAAGTGGATTAAATTTCTTATTCCGCTAAAATTACTGATTCTGGATTAAATTTCTGATTCCGCTAAAATCACTCATTGAGGATTATATTTCGGATTCCGATAAAATTACCGATTCTGGATTACAGTTCTGATTCCGATACGATACATTTACTTATTCTGGATTACATTTCTGATTCCGATAAAATTACTGATTCTGGATAACAGTTCTGATTCCGATAAAATTACTGATACTAGATTTAATTTCTGTTTCCGATAAAATTACTGATTCTGGATTAAATTTCTGTTTCTGATAAAATGACTGATTCAGGATTAAATGTCTGATTCCATACAATTACTGATTCTGGATTAAATTTCTGATTCCGATAAACTTACTGATTCTGGATTTAATTTCTGATTCCGATAAAATTACTGATTCTGGATACAATTTCTGATTCTTATACAATTACTTATTCTGGATTAAATTTCTGATACCGATAAAATTTCCAATTCAGATAAAATGACTGATCCTGGATTAAATTTCTTATTCCGATAAAATTACTGATTCTGGACTAAATTTCTAATTCCGATAAAATTACTGATTCTGGATTACATTTCTGATTGCGATAAAATTACTGATTCTGGATTAAATTTCTTATTCCAATAAAATTACTGATTCTGGATTACATTTCTGATTCCGATAAAATTACTGATTCTGGATGAAATTTCTGATTCCGATAACATTACTGATTCTGTATTAAATTTCTGATTCCGAAAAAATTACTGATTCTGTATTAAAGTTCTTATTCCGATAAAATTACTGATTGTTGTTTAAATTTCTGATTCCGATAAAATTACTGATTCTGGATTAAGTTTCTTATTCCAATAAAATTCCTGATTCTGGATTACATTTCTTATTTCAATGTAATTGCTGATTCTGATAAAATTACTGATTCTGGATTAAATTTCTGATTCCGATAAAATTACTTATTCTGTATTAAATTTCTGATTCCGATATAATTACTTATTCAGGATTAAATGTCTGATTCCGATGAAGTTACTTATTCTGGATTAAATTTCTGATTCCGATAAAATTACTGATTCTTGATTAAATTTCCTATTCCGATAAAATTACTGATTCTGGATTAAATTTCTGATTCTGATTAAATTACTTGTTCAGGATTAAATGTCTTATTCCGATAAAATTACTGATTCTGGATTAAATTTCTGATTCCGATAAAATTATTTATTCAGGATTAAATGTCTGATTCCGATAAAATTACTGATTCTGTATTAAATTTCCAATTCCGATAAAATTACTGATTCTGGATTAAATTTCTTAGTTCGATGTAATTGCTGATACTGATAAAATTACTGATTCTGTATTAAATTTCTTATTCCTATAAAATTACTGATTCTGGATTACATTTCTGATTCCGATAAAATTACTGATTCTGTATTAAATTTCTGATTCCGATAAAATTACTGATTCTGTATTAAATTTCTGATTTCGATAAAATTACTGATTCTGGATTACATTTCTTATTGCGATGTAATTGCTGATTCTGATAAAATTACTGATTCTGGATAAAAGTTCTGATTCCGATAAAATTACTTATTTTGTATTAAATTTCTGATTCCGATAAAATTACCTATTCTGTATTAAACTTTTATTCCGATAAAATTACTGATTCTGGATTAAATTTCTGATTCCGATAAAATTACTGATTCAGGATTAAATTTCTGATTTTGATAAAATTACTGATTCTGGATTAAATTTCTGATTCCGATAAAATTAATGATTCTGGATTAAATTTCTGATTCCGATAAAATTACTGATTCAGGATTAAATTTCTGATTTTGATAAAATTACTGATTCAGGATTAAATTTCTGATTCCGATAAAATTAATGATTCTGGATTAAATTGCTGATTCCGATAAAATTACTGATTCTGGATTAAATTTCTGATTCCAATAAAATTACTGATTCTGGATTAAATTTCTGATTCCGATATAATTACTGATTCAGGATTAAATTTCTGATTCCGATAAAATTACTGATTCTGGATTAAATTTCTGATTCCGATAAAATTACTGATTCTGGATTAAATTTCTGATTCCGATAAAATTACTGATTCTGGATTAAATTTCTGATTCCGATAAAATTACTGATTCAGGATTAAATTTCTGATTTTGATAAAATTACTGATTCTGGATTAAATTTCTGATTCCGATATAATACTGATTCTGGATTAAATTTCTGATTCCGATAAAATTACTGATTCTGGATTAAATTTCTGATTCCGATAAAATTACTGATTCAGGATTAAATTTCTGATTCCGATAAAATTACTGATTCTGGATTAAATTTCTGATTCCGATAAAATTACTGATTCTGGATTAAATTTTTGATTCCGATAAAATTACTGATTCTGGATTAAATTGCTGATTCCGATAAAATTACTGATTCTGGATTAAATTTCTGATTCCGATAAAATTACTGATTCAGGATTAAATTTCTGATTTTGATAAAATTACTGATTCTGGATTAAATTTCTGATTCCGATAAAATTAATGATTCTGGATTAAATTTCTGATTCCGATAAAATTACTGATTCAGGATTAAATTTCTGATTTTGATAAAATTACTGATTCAGGATTAAATTTCTGATTCCGATAAAATTAATGATTCTGGATTAAATTGCTGATTCCGATAAAATTACTGATTCTGGATTAAATTTCTGATTCCAATAAAATTACTGATTCTGGATTAAATTTCTGATTCCGATATAATTACTGATTCAGGATTAAATTTCTGATTCCGATAAAATTACTGATTCTGGATTAAATTTCTGATTCCGATAAAATTACTTATTCAGGATTTAATTTCTGATTCCGATAAAATTACTGATTCCGATATAATTACTTATTGTGTAGTAAATTTCTTATTCCGATAAAATTACTTATTCAGGATTAAATTTGTGATTCCGATCAAATTACTGATTCCGTATTAAATTTCTGACTCCCATAGAATTACTTATTCAGGATTAAATTTCTGATTCCAATCAAATTACTGATTCTGGATTACATTTCTGATTCCGATAAAATTACCTATTCAGGATTAAATGTCTTATTCCGATAATATTACTGATTCTTGATTAAATGTCTGATTCCGATAAAATTACTGATTCTTTATTAAATTTCTGATTCCGCTAAAATTACTGATTCTTGATTAAATTTCTGATTCCGATAAAATTACTTATTCTTGATTAAATTTCTGATTCCGATAAAATTACTGATTCTTTATTAAATTTCTGATTCCGATAATATTACTGATTCTTGATTAAATGTCTGATTCCGATAAAATTACTGATTCTTGATTAAATGCCTGATTCCGATAAAATTACTGATTCTTTATTAAATTTCTGATTCCGATAAAATTACCGATTCTGGATTAAATTTCTGATTCCGATAAAATTACTTATTCTTGATTAAATTTCTGATTCCGATAAAATTACTTATTGTGTAGTAAATTTCTGATTCCGATAAAATAACTTTTTCAGGATTAAATTTCTGATTCCGATAAAATTACTTATTCTGTATTAAATTTCTGATTCCGATAAAATTACTGATTCTTGATTAAATTTCTGATTCTGATAAAATTACTGATTCTGTAGTAAATTTCTGATTCCGATAAAATACTGATTCTGGATTAAATCTCTTATTCCGATAAAATTACTTATTCTGTATTAAATTTCTGATTCCGATAAAATTACTGATTCTGGATTAAATTTCGGATTCCGATAAAATTACTTATTCAGGAGGAAATGTCTTATTCCGATAAAATTACTGATTCTGGATTAAATTTCTGATTCTGATAAAATTACTTATTCAGGATTAAATGTCTGATTCCGATAAAATTACTGATTCTTGATTAAATTTCTTAGTCCAATAAAATTACTGATTCTGGATTACATTTCTTTTTTCGATGTAATTGCTGATTCGTATAAAATTAGTGATTCTGGATTAAATTTCTGATTCCGATAAAATTACTTATTTTGTGTTTAATTTCTGATTCCGATTAAATTACTGATTCTGGATTTAATTTCTTATTTCGATGTAATTGCTGATTCTGATAAAATTACAGATTCTGTATTACATTTCTGATTCCGATAAAATTACTGATTCTGTATTAAATTTCTGACACCGATAAAATTTCTGGTTGCGATAAAATGACTTATCCTTGATTAAATGTCTGATTCCGATAAACTTACTGATTCTGGAAAAAATTTCTGATTCTAATTAAATTACTGATTCTGGATAAAATTTCTGATTCCGATATAATACTGATTCTGGATTAAATTTCTGATTCTGATAAAATTAATGATTCTGGATAAAATTTCTGATTCCGATAAAATTACTGATTCTTGATTAAATTTCTGATTCCGCTAAAATTACTGATTCTGGATTAAATTTCTGATTCCGATAAAATTACTTTTTCAGGATTAAATTTCTGATTCCGATAAAATTACTTATTGTGTAGTAAATTTCTGATTCCGATAAAATTACTTTTTCAGGATTAAATTTCTGATTCCGCTAAATTACTTGTTCTGTATGAAATTTCTGATTCCGATAAAATTACTTATTCAGGATTTAATTTCTGATTCCGATAAAATTACTGATTCTTGATTAAATTTCTGATTCCGATAAAATTACTGATTCTGTAGTAAATTTCTGATTCCGATAAAATACTGATTCTGGATTAAATTTCTTATTCCGATAAAATTACTTATTCTGTATTAAATTTCTGATTCCGATAAAATTACTGATTCTGGATTAAATTTCTGATTCCGATAAAATTACTTATTCAGGAGGAAATGTCGTATTCCGATAAAATTACTGATTCTGGATTAAATTTCTGATTCCGATAAAATTACTTATTCAGGATCAAATTTCTTATTCCGATAAAATTACTGATTCTGGATTAAATTTCTGATTCCGATAAAATTACTGATCTGGATTACATTTCTTATTTCGATGTAATTGCTGATTCTGATAAAATTACTGATTCTGGATTAAATTTCTTATCTGGATAAAATGTCTTACTCTGTATTAAATTTCGTATTCCGATAAAATTACTGATTCTGTATTAAATTTCTGATACCGATAAAATTACTGATTCTGGATTCAATTTCTTATTCCGATAAAATTACTGATTCTGGATTAAATTTCTGATTCCGATAAAATTACTTATTCAGGATTAAATGTCTGATTCCGATAAAATTACTGATTGTGTATTAAATTTCTGATTCCGATAAAATTACTGATTCTGGATTACATTTCTTATTCCAATAAAATTACTGATTCTGGATTACATTTCTTATTTCGATGTAATTGCTGATTCTAATAAAATTACAGATTCTGTATTACATTTCTGATTCTGATAACATTACTTATTCTGGATTTAATTTCTGATCCCGATAAAATTACTGATTCTGTATTAAATTTCTGACACCGATAAAATTTCTGGTTGCGATAAAATGACTTATACTTGATTAAATGTCTGATTCTGATAAACTTACTGATTCTGGAAAAAATTTCTGATTCTAATAAAATTACTGATTCTGGATAAAATTTCTGATTCCGATATAATACTGATTCTGGATTAAATTTCTGTTTCCGATATAATTACTGATTCTGGATTAAATTTCTGATTCTGATAAAATTAATGATTTTGGATAAAATTTCTGATTCCGATAAAATTACTGATTCTTGATTAAATTTCTGATTCCGCTAAAATTACTGATTCTGGATTAAATTTCTGATTCCGATAAAATTACTTTTTCAGGATTAAATTTCTGATTCCGCTAAATTACTGATTCTGGATTAAATTTCTTATTCCGATAAAATTACTGATTCTGGATTAAATTTCTGATTCCGATAAAATTACTTATTCAGGATTAAATGTCTGATTCCGATAAAATTACTGATTGTGTATTAAATTTCTGATTCCGATAAAATTACTGATTCTGGATTACATTTCTTATTCCAATAAAATTACTGATTCTGGATTACATTTCTTATTTCGATGTTATTGCTGATTCTGATAAAATTACTGATTCTTGATTAAATTTCTGATTCCAATAAAATTACTTTTTCTGTATTAAATTTCTGATTCCGATAAAATTACTTATTCAGGATTAAATGTCTGATTCCGATGAAATTACTGATTCTGTATTAAATTTCTGATTCCGATAAAATTACTGATTCTGGATTAAATTTCTGATTCCGATAAAATTACTGATTCTTGATTAAATTTCTTATTCCGATAAAATTACTGATTCTGGATTACATTTCTGATTCTGATAAAATTACTGATTCTGTATTAAATTTCTGATTCCGATAAAATTACTTATTCTGTATTAAATTTCTGATTCCGATAAAATTACTGATTTTTAATTAAATTTCTGATTCCGAGAAAATTACTTATTCAGGATTAAATGTCTTATTCCGATAAAATTACTGATTCTGGATTAAATTTCTGATTCCGATAAACTTACTTATTCTGTATAAAATTTCTGATTCCGATAGAATTACTAATTTAGGATTAAATTTCTGATTCCGATAAAATTACTGATTCTTGATTAAATTTCTTATTCCGATAAAATTACTGATTCTGTAGTAAATTTCTGATTCCGATAAAATTACTGATTCTGGATTAAATTTCTGATTCCGATAAAATTACTGATTCTTGATTAAATATCTGATTCCGATAAAATTACTTATTCTGTAGTAAATTTCTGATTTCGATAAAATTACTTATTCAGGATTAAATTTCTGATTCCGATAACTTTACTTATTCTGTATTAAATTTCTGATTCCGATAAAATTACTGATTCTGTAGTAAATTTCTGATTCCGATAAAATTACTGATTCTGTAGTAAATTTCTGATTCCGATAAAATTACTGATTCTGGATTAAATTTCTGATTCCGATAAAATGACTGATTCTTGATTAAATTTCTGATTCCGATAAAATTACTTATTGTGTAGTAAATTTCTGATTCCGATAAAATAACTTTTTCAGGATTAAATTTCTGATTCCGATAAAATTACTTATTCTGTATTAAATTTCTGATTCTGATAAAATTACTGATTCTTGATTAAATTTCTTATTCTGATAAAATTACTGATTCTGTAGTAAATTTCTGATTCCGATAAAATACTGATTCTGGATTAAATCTCTTATTCCGATAAAATTACTTATTCTGTATTAAATTTCTGATTCCGATAAAATTACTGATTCTGGATAAAATTTCTGATTCCGATATAATTACTGATTCTGGATTTAATTCCTTATACCGATATAATTACTGATTCTGGATTAAATTTCTGATTCCGATATAATTACTGATTCTGTATTAAATTTCTGATTCCGATAAAATTACTAATTCTGGATTAAATTTCTGATTCCGATAAAATTACTGAATCTAGATTAAATTTCTGATACCGATAAAATTACTGATTCTGGATTAAATTTCTTATTTCGATAAACTTACTGATTCTGGAAAAAATTTCTGATTCCGATAAAATTACTGATTCTGGATTAAATTTCTGATTCCGATAAAATAACTGATTCTGGATTACATTTCTGTTTCCGATAAAATTACTGATTCTGGATTAAATTTCTGATTCCGATAAAATTACTGACTCTGGATTAAATTTCTGATTTTGATAAACTTACTGATTCTGGAACAAATTTCTGATTCCAATAAAATTACTGATTCTGGATTAAATTTGATTAAATAGATTTGCAATCGATATAATTACTGATTCTGGATTAAAATTCTGATTCCAATAAAATTACTGATTCTGGATTACATTTCTTATTTCGATGTAATTGCTGATTCTGATAAAATTACTGATTCTGGATTAAATTTCTTATTCCGATAAAATTACTTATTCTGTATTAAATTTCTGATTCCGATAAAATTACTGATTCTGTATTAAATTTCTGATTCCGATAAAATTACTGATTCTTTATTAAATTTCTGATTCCGATAATATTACTGATTCTTGATTAAATGTCTGATTCCGATAAAATTACTGATTCTTGATTAAATGCCTGATTCCGATAAAATTACTGATTCTTTATTAAATTTCTGATTCCGATAAAATTACCGATTCTGGATTAAATTTCTGATTCCGATAAAATTACTTATTCTTGATTAAATTTCTGATTCCGATAAAATTACTTATTGTGTAGTAAATTTCTGATTCCGATAAAATAACTTTTTCAGGATTAAATTTCTGATTCCGATAAAATTACTTATTCTGTATTAAATTTCTGATTCCGATAAAATTACTGATTCTTGATTAAATTTCTGATTCTGATAAAATTACTGATTCTGTAGTAAATTTCTGATTCCGATAAAATACTGATTCTGGATTAAATCTCTTATTCCGATAAAATTACTTATTCTGTATTAAATTTCTGATTCCGATAAAATTACTGATTCTGGATTAAATTTCGGATTCCGATAAAATTACTTATTCAGGAGGAAATGTCTTATTCCGATAAAATTACTGATTCTGGATTAAATTTCTGATTCTGATAAAATTACTTATTCAGGATTAAATGTCTGATTCCGATAAAATTACTGATTCTTGATTAAATTTCTTAGTCCAATAAAATTACTGATTCTGGATTACATTTCTTTTTTCGATGTAATTGCTGATTCGTATAAAATTAGTGATTCTGGATTAAATTTCTGATTCCGATAAAATTACTTATTTTGTGTTTAATTTCTGATTCCGATTAAATTACTGATTCTGGATTTAATTTCTTATTTCGATGTAATTGCTGATTCTGATAAAATTACAGATTCTGTATTACATTTCTGATTCCGATAAAATTACTGATTCTGTATTAAATTTCTGACACCGATAAAATTTCTGGTTGCGATAAAATGACTTATCCTTGATTAAATGTCTGATTCCGATAAACTTACTGATTCTGGAAAAAATTTCTGATTCTAATTAAATTACTGATTCTGGATAAAATTTCTGATTCCGATATAATACTGATTCTGGATTAAATTTCTGATTCTGATAAAATTAATGATTCTGGATAAAATTTCTGATTCCGATAAAATTACTGATTCTTGATTAAATTTCTGATTCCGCTAAAATTACTGATTCTGGATTAAATTTCTGATTCCGATAAAATTACTTTTTCAGGATTAAATTTCTGATTCCGATAAAATTACTTATTGTGTAGTAAATTTCTGATTCCGATAAAATTACTTTTTCAGGATTAAATTTCTGATTCCGCTAAATTACTTGTTCTGTATGAAATTTCTGATTCCGATAAAATTACTTATTCAGGATTTAATTTCTGATTCCGATAAAATTACTGATTCTTGATTAAATTTCTGATTCCGATAAAATTACTGATTCTGTAGTAAATTTCTGATTCCGATAAAATACTGATTCTGGATTAAATTTCTTATTCCGATAAAATTACTTATTCTGTATTAAATTTCTGATTCCGATAAAATTACTGATTCTGGATTAAATTTCTGATTCCGATAAAATTACTTATTCAGGAGGAAATGTCGTATTCCGATAAAATTACTGATTCTGGATTAAATTTCTGATTCCGATAAAATTACTTATTCAGGATCAAATTTCTTATTCCGATAAAATTACTGATTCTGGATTAAATTTCTGATTCCGATAAAATTACTGATCTGGATTACATTTCTTATTTCGATGTAATTGCTGATTCTGATAAAATTACTGATTCTGGATTAAATTTCTTATCTGGATAAAATGTCTTACTCTGTATTAAATTTCGTATTCCGATAAAATTACTGATTCTGTATTAAATTTCTGATACCGATAAAATTACTGATTCTGGATTCAATTTCTTATTCCGATAAAATTACTGATTCTGGATTAAATTTCTGATTCCGATAAAATTACTTATTCAGGATTAAATGTCTGATTCCGATAAAATTACTGATTGTGTATTAAATTTCTGATTCCGATAAAATTACTGATTCTGGATTACATTTCTTATTCCAATAAAATTACTGATTCTGGATTACATTTCTTATTTCGATGTAATTGCTGATTCTAATAAAATTACAGATTCTGTATTACATTTCTGATTCTGATAACATTACTTATTCTGGATTTAATTTCTGATCCCGATAAAATTACTGATTCTGTATTAAATTTCTGACACCGATAAAATTTCTGGTTGCGATAAAATGACTTATACTTGATTAAATGTCTGATTCTGATAAACTTACTGATTCTGGAAAAAATTTCTGATTCTAATAAAATTACTGATTCTGGATAAAATTTCTGATTCCGATATAATACTGATTCTGGATTAAATTTCTGTTTCCGATATAATTACTGATTCTGGATTAAATTTCTGATTCTGATAAAATTAATGATTTTGGATAAAATTTCTGATTCCGATAAAATTACTGATTCTTGATTAAATTTCTGATTCCGCTAAAATTACTGATTCTGGATTAAATTTCTGATTCCGATAAAATTACTTTTTCAGGATTAAATTTCTGATTCCGCTAAATTACTTATTCTGTATGAAATTTCTGATTCCGATAAAATTACTTATTCAGGATTTAATTTCTGATTCCGATAAAATTACTGATTCTTGATTAAATTTCTGATTCCGATAAAATTACTGATTCTGTAGTAAATTTCTGATTCCGATAAAATACTGATTCTGGATTAAATTTCTTATTCCTATAAAATTACTTATTCTGTATTAAATTTCTGATTCCGATAAAATTACTGATTCTGGATTAAATTTCTGATTCCGATAAAATTACTGATTCTGGATTAAATTTCTTATTCCGATAAAATTACTGATTCTGGATTAAATTTCTGATTCCGATAAAATTACTTATTCAGGATTAAATGTCTGATTCCGATAAAATTACTGATTGTGTATTAAATTTCTGATTCCGATAAAATTACTGATTCTGGATTACATTTCTTATTCCAATAAAATTACTGATTCTGGATTACATTTCTTATTTCGATGTTATTGCTGATTCTGATAAAATTACTGATTCTTGATTAAATTTCTGATTCCAATAAAATTACTTTTTCTGTATTAAATTTCTGATACCGATAAAATTACTTATTCAGGATTAAATGTCTGATTCCGATGAAATTACTGATTCTGTATTAAATTTCTGATTCCGATAAAATTACTGATTCTGGATTAAATTTCTGATTCCGATAAAATTACTGATTCTTGATTAAATTTCTTATTCCGATAAAATTACTGATTCTGGATTACATTTCTGATTCTGATAAAATTACTGATTCTGTATTAAATTTCTGATTCCGATAAAATTACTTATTCTGTATTAAATTTCTGATTCCGATAAAATTACTGATTTTGAATTAAATTTCTGATTCCGAGAAAATTACTTATTCAGGATTAAATGTCTTATTCCGATAAAATTACTGATTCTGGATTAAATTTCTGATTCCGATAAACTTACTTATTCTGTATAAAATTTCTGATTCCGATAGAATTACTAATTTAGGATTAAATTTCTGATTCCGATAAAATTACTGATTCTTGATTAAATTTCTTATTCCGATAAAATTACTGATTCTGTAGTAAATTTCTGATTCCGATAAAATTACTGATTCTGGATTAAATTTCTGATTCCGATAAAATTACTGATTCTTGATTAAATATCTGATTCCGATAAAATTACTTATTCTGTAGTAAATTTCTGATTTCGATAAAATTACTTATTCTGTATTAAATTTCTGATTCCGATAAAATTACTGATTCTGTAGTAAATTTCTGATTCCGATAAAATTACTGATTCTGTAGTAAATTTCTGATTCCGATAAAATTACTGATTCTGGATTAAATTTCTGATTCCGATAAAATGACTGATTCTTGATTAAATTTCTGATTCCGATAAAATTACTTATTGTGTAGTAAATTTCTGATTCCGATAAAATAACTTTTTCAGGATTAAATTTCTGATTCCGATAAAATTACTTATTCTGTATTAAATTTCTGATTCTGATAAAATTACTGATTCTTGATTAAATTTCTTATTCTGATAAAATTACTGATTCTGTAGTAAATTTCTGATTCCGATAAAATACTGATTCTGGATTAAATCTCTTATTCCGATAAAATTACTTATTCTGTATTAAATTTCTGATTCCGATAAAATTACTGATTCTGGATAAAATTTCTGATTCCGATATAATTACTGATTCTGGATTTAATTCCTTATACCGATATAATTACTGATTCTGGATTAAATTTCTGATTCCGATATAATTACTGATTCTGTATTAAATTTCTGATTCCGATAAAATTACTAATTCTGGATTAAATTTCTGATTCCGATAAAATTACTGAATCTAGATTAAATTTCTGATACCGATAAAATTACTGATTCTGGATTAAATTTCTTATTTCGATAAACTTACTGATTCTGGAACAAATTTCTGATTCCGATAAAATTACTGATTCTGGATTAAATTTCTGATTCCGATAAAATAACTGATACTGGATTACATTTCTGTTTCCGATAAAATTACTGATTCTGGATTAAATTTCTGATTCCGATAAAATTACTGACTCTGGATTAAATTTCTGATTTTGATAAACTTACTGATTCTGGAACAAATTTCTGATTCCAATAAAATTACTGATTCTGGATTAAATTTGATTAAATAGATTTGATTCCGATATAATTACTGATTCTGGATTAAAATTCTGATTCCAATAAAATTACTGATTCTGGATTACATTTCTTATTTCGATGTAATTGCTGATTCTGATAAAATTACTGATTCTGGATTAAATTTTTTATCTGGATAAAATGTCTTACTCTGTATTAAATTTCGTATTCCGATAAAATTACTGATTCTGTATTAAATTTCTGATACCGATAAAATTACTGATTCTGGATTCAATTTCTTATTCCGATAAAATTACTGATTCTGGATTAAATTTCTGATTCCGATAAAATTACTTATTCAGGATTAAATGTCTGATTCCGATAAAATTACTGATTGTGTATTAAATTTCTGATTCCGATAAAATTACCGATTCTGGATTAAATTTCTGATTCCGATAAAATTACTTATTCTTGATTAAATTTCTGATTCCGATAAAATTACTTATTGTGTAGTAAATTTCTGATTCCGATAAAATAACTTTTTCAGGATTAAATTTCTGATTCCGATAAAATTACTTATTCTGTATTAAATTTCTGATTCCGATAAAATTACTGATTCTTGATTAAATTTCTGATTCTGATAAAATTACTGATTCTGTAGTAAATTTCTGATTCCGATAAAATTACTGATTCTGGATTAAATTTCGGATTCCGATAAAATTACTTATTCAGGAGGAAATGTCTTATTCCGATAAAATTACTGATTCTGGATTAAATTTCTGATTCTGATAAAATTACTTATTCAGGATTAAATGTCTGATTCCGATAAAATTACTGATTCTTGATTAAATTTCTTAGTCCAATAAAATTACTGATTCTGGATTACATTTCTTATTTCGATGTAATTGCTGATTCGTATAAAATTAGTGATTCTGGATTAAATTTCTGATTCCGATAAAATTACTTATTCTGTGTTTAATTTCTGATTCCGATTAAATTACTGATTCTGGATTAAATTTCTGATTCCGATAAAATTACTGAATCTGGATTTAATTTCTTATTTCAATGTAATTGCTGATTCTGATAAAATTACAGATTCTGTATTACATTTCTGATTCTGATAAAATTACTTATTCTGGATTTAATTTCTGATTCCGATAAAATTACTGATTCTGTATTAAATTTCTGACACCGATAAAATTTCTGGTTGCGATAAAATGACTTATCCTTGATTAAATGTCTGATTCCGATAAACTTACTGATTCTGGAAAAAATTTCTGATTCTAATTAAATTACTGATTCTGGATAAAATTTCTGATTCCGATATAATACTGATTCTGGATTAAATTTCTGATTCTGATAAAATTAATGATTCTGGATAAAATTTCTGATTCCGATAAAATTACTGATTCTTGATTAAATTTCTGATTCCGCTAAAATTACTGATTCTGGATTAAATTTCTGATTCCGATAAAATTACTTTTTCAGGATTAAATTTCTGATTCCGATAAAATTACTTATTGTGTAGTAAATTTCTGATTCCGATAAAATTACTTTTTCAGGATTAAATTTCTGATTCCGCTAAATTACTTGTTCTGTATGAAATTTCTGATTCCGATAAAATTACTTATTCAGGATTTAATTTCTGATTCCGATAAAATTACAGATTCTTGATTAAATTTCTGATTCCGATAAAATTACTGATTCTGTAGTAAATTTCTGATTCCGATAAAATACTGATTCTGGATTAAATTTCTTATTCCGATAAAATTACTTATTCTGTATTAAATTTCTGATTCCGATAAAATTACTGATTCTGGATTAAATGTCTGATTCCGATAAAATTACTGATTGTGTATTAAATTTCTTATTCCGATAAAATTACTGATTCTGTAGTAAATTTCTGATTCCGATAAAATTACTGATTCTGGATTAAATTTCTGATTCCGATAAAATTACTGATTCTTGATTAAATATCTGATTCCGATAAAATTACTTATTCTGTAGTAAATTTCTGATTTCGATAAAATTACTTATTCAGGATTAAATTTCTGATTCCGATAACTTTACTTATTCTGTATTAAATTTCTGATTCCGATAAAATTACTGATTCTGTAGTAAATTTCTGATTCCGATAAAATTACTGATTCTGTAGTAAATTTCTGATTCCGATAAAATTACTGATTCTGGATAAAATTTCTGATTCCGATAAAATGACTGATTCTTGATTAAATTTCTGATTCCGATAAAATTACTTATTGTGTAGTAAATTTCTGATTCCGATAAAATAACTTTTTCAGGATTAAATTTCTGATTCCGATAAAATTACTTATTCTGTATTAAATTTCTGATTCTGATAAAATTACTGATTCTTGATTAAATTTCTTATTCTGATAAAATTACTGATTCTGTAGTAAATTTCTGATTCCGATAAAATACTGATTCTGGATTAAATCTCTTATTCCGATAAAATTACTTATTCTGT
The DNA here is from genome assembly GCF_053919585.1 of Euprymna scolopes. Classification (NCBI taxonomy): domain Eukaryota; kingdom Metazoa; phylum Mollusca; class Cephalopoda; order Sepiida; family Sepiolidae; genus Euprymna; species Euprymna scolopes. Next base: position 137,187,049 of record NC_136527.1, read on the forward strand.
ATTAAATTTCTGATTCCGATAAAATTACTGATTCTGGATAAAATTTCTGATTCCGATATAATTACTGATTCTGGATTTAATTCCTTATACCGATATAATTACTGATTCTGGATTAAATTTCTGATTCCGATATAATTACTGATTCTGTATTAAATTTCTGATTCCGATAAAATTACTAATTCTGGATTAAATTTCTGATTCCGATAAAATTACTGAATCTAGATTAAATTTCTGATACCGATAAAATTACTGATTCTGGATTAAATTTCTTATTTCGATAAACTTATTGATTCTGGAAAAAATTTCTGATTCCGATAAAATTACTGATTCTGGATTAAATTTCTGATTCCGATAAAATTACTGATTCTGGATTACATTTCTGTTTCCGATAAAATTACTGATTCTGGATTAAATTTCTGTTTCCGATAAAATTACTGACTCTGGATTAAATTTCTGATTTTGATAAACTTACTGATTCTGGAACAAATTTCTGATTCCAATAAAATTACTGATTCTGGATTAAATTTGATTAAATAGATTTGATTCCGATATAATTACTGATTCTGGATTAAAATTCTGATTCCAATAAAATTACTGATTCTGGATTACATTTCTTATTTCGATGTAATTGCTGATTCTGATAAAATTACTGATTCTGGATTAAATTTCTTATTCCGATAAAATTACTTATTCTGTATTAAATTTCTGATTCCGATAAAATTACTGATTCTGTATTAAATTTCTGATTCCGATAAAATTACTGATTCTTTATTAAATTTCTGATTCCGATAATATTACTGATTCTTGATTAAATGTCTGATTCCGATAAAATTACTGATTCTTGATTAAATGCCTGATTCCGATAAAATTACTGATTCTTTATTAAATTTCTGATTCCGATAAAATTACCGATTCTGGATTAAATTTCTGATTCCGATAAAATTACTTATTCTTGATTAAATTTCTGATTCCGATAAAATTACTTATTGTGTAGTAAATTTCTGATTCCGATAAAATAACTTTTTCAGGATTAAATTTCTGATTCCGATAAAATTACTTATTCTGTATTAAATTTCTGATTCCGATAAAATTACTGATTCTTGATTAAATTTCTGATTCTGATAAAATTACTGATTCTGTAGTAAATTTCTGATTCCGATAAAATACTGATTCTGGATTAAATCTCTTATTCCGATAAAATTACTTATTCTGTATTAAATTTCTGATTCCGATAAAATTACTGATTCTGGATTAAATTTCGGATTCCGATAAAATTACTTATTCAGGAGGAAATGTCTTATTCCGATAAAATTACTGATTCTGGATTAAATTTCTGATTCTGATAAAATTACTTATTCAGGATTAAATGTCTGATTCCGATAAAATTACTGATTCTTGATTAAATTTCTTAGTCCAATAAAATTACTGATTCTGGATTACATTTCTTATTTCGATGTAATTGCTGATTCGTATAAAATTAGTGATTCTGGATTAAATTTCTGATTCCGATAAAATTACTTATTCTGTGTTTAATTTCTGATTCCGATAAAATTACTGATTCTGGATAAAATTTCTGATTCCGATATAATTACTGATTCTGGATTTAATTCCTTATACCGATATAATTACTGATTCTGGATTAAATTTCTGATTCCGATATAATTACTGATTCTGGATTAAATTTCTGATTCCGATAAAATTACTAATTCTGGATTAAATTTCTGATTCCGATAAAATTACTGATTCTGGATTAAATTTCTTATTTCGATAAACTTACTGATTCTGGAAAAAATTTCTGATTCAGATAAAATTACTGATTCTGGATTAAATTTCTGATTCCGATAAAATTACTGATTCTGGATTACATTTCTGTTTCCGATAAAATTACTGATTCTGGATTAAATTTCTGATTCCGATAAAATTACTGATTCTGGATTACATTTCTTATTTCGATGTAATTGCTGATTCTGATAAAATTACTGATTCTGGATTAAATTTCTTATTCCGATAAAATTACTTATTCTGTATTAAATTTCTGATTCCGATAAAATTACTGATTCTGTATTAAATTTCTGATACCGATAAAATTACTGATTCTGGATTAAATTTCTGATTCCGAAAAATTACTTATTCAGTATTAAATGTCTGATTCCGATTAAATTACTGCTTCTGGATAAAATTTCTGATTCCGATAAAATTACTTATTCAGGATTAAATGTCTGATTCCGATAAAATTACTGATACTGGATTACATTTCCTATTTAGATGTAATTGCTGATTCTGATAAAATTACTGATTCTGGATTAAATTTCAGATTCCGATAAAATTACTTATTCTGGATTAAATTTCTGATTCCAATTAAATTACTGATTCTGGATAAAATTTCTTATTCCGATATAATTACTGATTCTGGATTAAATTTCTGCATCCGATATAATTACTGATTCTGGATTAAATTTCTGATTCTGATAAAATTAATGATTCTGGATTAAATTTTTGATTCCGATAAAATTACTGATTCAGGATTAAATTTCTGATTCCGATAAAATTACTGATTCTGGATTAAATTGCTGATTCCGATAAAATTACTGATTCTGGATTAAATTTCTGATTCCGATAAAATTACTGATTCAGGATCAAATTTCTGATTTTGATAAAATTACTGATTCTGGATTAAATTTCTGATTCCGATAAAATTAATGATTCTGGATTAAATTTCTGATTCCGATAAAATTACTGATTCAGGATTAAATTTCTGATTTTGATAAAATTACTGATTCAGGATTAAATTTCTGATTCCGATAAAATTAATGATTCTGGATTAAATTGCTGATTCCGATAAAATTACTGATTCTGGATTAAATTTCTGATTCCAATAAAATTACTGATTCTGGATTAAATTTCTGATTCCGATAAAATTACTGATTCTTGATTAAATTTCTGATTCCGATAAAATTACTGATTCAGGATTAAATTTCTGATTTTGATAAAATTACTGATTCTGGATTAAATTTCTGATTCCGCTAAAATTACTGATTCTGGATTAAATTTCTGATTCCGATAAAATTACTTTTTCAGGATTAAATTTCTGATTCCGCTAAATTACTTATTCTGTATGAAATTTCTGATTCCGATAAAATTACTTATTCAGGATTTAATTTCTGATTCCGATAAAATTACTGATTCTTGATTAAATTTCTGATTCCGATAAAATTACTGATTCTGTAGTAAATTTCTGATTCCGATAAAATACTGATTCTGGATTAAATTTCTTATTCCGATAAAATTACTTATTCTGTATTAAATTTCTGATTCCGATAAAATTACTGATTCTGGATTAAATTTCTGATTCCGATAAAATTACTGATTCTGGATTAAATTTCTTATTCCGATAAAATTACTGATTCTGGATTAAATTTCTGATTCCGATAAAATTACTTATTCAGGATTAAATGTCTGATTCCGATAAAATTACTGATTGTGTATTAAATTTCTGATTCCGATAAAATTACTGATTCTGGATTACATTTCTTATTCCAATAAAATTACTGATTCTGGATTACATTTCTTATTTCGATGTTATTGCTGATTCTGATAAAATTACTGATTCTTGATTAAATTTCTGATTCCAATAAAATTACTTTTTCTGTATTAAATTTCTGATTCCGATAAAATTACTTATTCAGGATTAAATGTCTGATTCCGATGAAATTACTGATTCTGTATTAAATTTCTGATTCCGATAAAATTACTGATTCTGGATTAAATTTCTGATTCCGATAAAATTACTGATTCTTGATTAAATTTCTTATTCCGATAAAATTACTGATTCTGGATTACATTTCTGATTCTGATAAAATTACTGATTCTGTATTAAATTTCTGATTCCGATAAAATTACTTATTCTGTATTAAATTTCTGATTCCGATAAAATTACTGATTTTGAATTAAATTTCTGATTCCGAGAAAATTACTTATTCAGGATTAAATGTCTTATTCCGATAAAATTACTGATTCTGGATTAAATTTCTGATTCCGATAAACTTACTTATTCTGTATAAAATTTCTGATTCCGATAGAATTACTAATTTAGGATTAAATTTCTGATTCCGATAAAATTACTGATTCTTGATTAAATTTCTTATTCCGATAAAATTACTGATTCTGTAGTAAATTTCTGATTCCGATAAAATTACTGATTCTGGATTAAATTTCTGATTCCGATAAAATTACTGATTCTTGATTAAATATCTGATTCCGATAAAATTACTTATTCTGTAGTAAATTTCTGATTTCGATAAAATTACTTATTCAGGATTAAATTTCTGATTCCGATAACTTTACTTATTCTGTATTAAATTTCTGATTCCGATAAAATTACTGATTCTGTAGTAAATTTCTGATTCCGATAAAATTACTGATTCTGTAGTAAATTTCTGATTCCGATAAAATTACTGATTCTGGATAAAATTTCTGATTCCGATAAAATGACTGATTCTTGATTAAATTTCTGATTCCGATAAAATTACTTATTGTGTAGTAAATTTCTGATTCCGATAAAATAACTTTTTCAGGATTAAATTTCTGATTCCGATAAAATTACTTATTCTGTATTAAATTTCTGATTCTGATAAAATTACTGATTCTTGATTAAATTTCTTATTCTGATAAAATTACTGATTCTGTAGTAAATTTCTGATTCCGATAAAATACTGATTCTGGATTAAATCTCTTATTCCGATAAAATTACTTATTCTGTATTAAATTTCTGATTCCGATAAAATTACTGATTCTGGATAAAATTTCTGATTCCGATATAATTACTGATTCTGGATTTAATTCCTTATACCGATATAATTACTGATTCTGGATTAAATTTCTGATTCCGATATAATTACTGATTCTGTATTAAATTTCTGATTCCGATAAAATTACTAATTCTGGATTAAATTTCTGATTCCGATAAAATTACTGAATCTAGATTAAATTTCTGATACCGATAAAATTACTGATTCTGGATTAAATTTCTTATTTCGATAAACTTATTGATTCTGGAAAAAATTTCTGATTCCGATAAAATTACTGATTCTGGATTAAATTTCTGATTCCGATAAAATTACTGATTCTGGATTACATTTCTGTTTCCGATAAAATTACTGATTCTGGATTAAATTTCTGTTTCCGATAAAATTACTGACTCTGGATTAAATTTCTGATTTTGATAAACTTACTGATTCTGGAACAAATTTCTGATTCCAATAAAATTACTGATTCTGGATTAAATTTGATTAAATAGATTTGATTCCGATATAATTACTGATTCTGGATTAAAATTCTGATTCCAATAAAATTACTGATTCTGGATTACATTTCTTATTTCGATGTAATTGCTGATTCTGATAAAATTACTGATTCTGGATTAAATTTCTTATTCCGATAAAATTACTTATTCTGTATTAAATTTCTGATTCCGATAAAATTACTGATTCTGTATTAAATTTCTGATTCCGATAAAATTACTGATTCTTTATTAAATTTCTGATTCCGATAATATTACTGATTCTTGATTAAATGTCTGATTCCGATAAAATTACTGATTCTTGATTAAATGCCTGATTCCGATAAAATTACTGATTCTTTATTAAATTTCTGATTCCGATAAAATTACCGATTCTGGATTAAATTTCTGATTCCGATAAAATTACTTATTCTTGATTAAATTTCTGATTCCGATAAAATTACTTATTGTGTAGTAAATTTCTGATTCCGATAAAATAACTTTTTCAGGATTAAATTTCTGATTCCGATAAAATTACTTATTCTGTATTAAATTTCTGATTCCGATAAAATTACTGATTCTTGATTAAATTTCTGATTCTGATAAAATTACTGATTCTGTAGTAAATTTCTGATTCCGATAAAATACTGATTCTGGATTAAATCTCTTATTCCGATAAAATTACTTATTCTGTATTAAATTTCTGATTCCGATAAAATTACTGATTCTGGATTAAATTTCGGATTCCGATAAAATTACTTATTCAGGAGGAAATGTCTTATTCCGATAAAATTACTGATTCTGGATTAAATTTCTGATTCTGATAAAATTACTTATTCAGGATTAAATGTCTGATTCCGATAAAATTACTGATTCTTGATTAAATTTCTTAGTCCAATAAAATTACTGATTCTGGATTACATTTCTTATTTCGATGTAATTGCTGATTCGTATAAAATTAGTGATTCTGGATTAAATTTCTGATTCCGATAAAATTACTTATTCTGTGTTTAATTTCTGATTCCGATAAAATTACTGATTCTGGATAAAATTTCTGATTCCGATATAATTACTGATTCTGGATTTAATTCCTTATACCGATATAATTACTGATTCTGGATTAAATTTCTGATTCCGATATAATTACTGATTCTGTATTAAATTTCTGATTCCGATAAAATTACTAATTCTGGATTAAATTTCTGATTCCGATAAAATTACTGATTCTGGATTAAATTTCTTATTTCGATAAACTTACTGATTCTGGAAAAAATTTCTGATTCCGATAAAATTACTGATTCTGGATTAAATTTCTGATTCCGATAAAATTACTGATTCTGGATTACATTTCTGTTTCCGATAAAATTACTGATTCTGGATTAAATTTCTGATTCCGATAAAATTACTGATTCTGGATTACATTTCTTATTTCGATGTAATTGCTGATTCTGATAAAATTACTGATTCTGGATTAAATTTCTTATTCCGATAAAATTACTTATTCTGTATTAAATTTCTGATTCCGATAAAATTACTGATTCTGTATTAAATTTCTGATACCGATAAAATTACTGATTCTGGATTAAATTTCTGATTCCGAAAAATTACTTATTCAGGATTAAATGTCTGATTCCGATTAAATTACTGCTTCTGGATAAAATTTCTGATTCCGATAAAATTACTTATTCAGGATTAAATGTCTGATTCCGATAAAATTACTGATACTGGATTACATTTCCTATTTAGATGTAATTGCTGATTCTGATAAAATTACTGATTCTGGATTAAATTTCAGATTCCGATAAAATTACTTATTCTGGATTAAATGTCTGATTCCAATTAAATTACTGATTCTGGATAAAATTTCTTATTCCGATATAATTACTGATTCTGGATTAAATTTCTGCATCCGATATAATTACTGATTCTGGATTAAATTTCTGATTCTGATAAAATTAATGATTCTGGATTAAATTTTTGATTCCGATAAAATTACTGATTCTGGATTAAATTGCTGATTCCGATAAAATTACTGATTCTGGATTAAATTTCTAATTCCAATAAAATTACTGATTCAGGATCAAATTTCTGATTTTGATAAAATTACTGATTCTGGATTAAATTTCTGATTCCGATAAAATTAATGATTCTGGATTAAATTTCTGATTCCGATAAAATTACTGATTCAGGATTAAATTTCTGATTTTGATAAAATTACTGATTCAGGATTAAATTTCTGATTCCGATAAAATTAATGATTCTGGATTAAATTGCTGATTCCGATAAAATTACTGATTCTGGATTAAATTTCTGATTCCAATAAAATTACTGATTCTGGATTAAATTTCTGATTCCGATAAAATTACTGATTCTTGATTAAATTTCTGATTCCGATAAAATTACTGATTCAGGATTAAATTTCTGATTTTGATAAAATTACTGATTCTGGATTAAATTTCTGATTCCGCTAAAATTACTGATTCTGGATTAAATTTCTGATTCCGATAAAATTACTTTTTCAGGATTAAATTTCTGATTCCGCTAAATTACTTATTCTGTATGAAATTTCTGATTCCGATAAAATTACTTATTCAGGATTTAATTTCTGATTCCGATAAAATTATATTCTTGATTAAATTTCTGATTCCGATAAAATTACTGATTCTGTAGTAAATTTCTGATTCCGATAAAATACTGATTCTGGATTAAATTTCTTATTCCGATAAAATTACTTATTCTGTATTAAATTTCTGATTCCGATAAAATTACTGATTCTGGATTAAATTTCTGATTCCGATAAAATTACTGATTCTGGATTAAATTTCTTATTCCGATAAAATTACTGATTCTGGATTAAATTTCTGATTCCGATAAAATTACTTATTCAGGATTAAATGTCTGATTCCGATAAAATTACTGATTGTGTATTAAATTTCTGATTCCGATAAAATTACTGATTCTGGATTACATTTCTTATTCCAATAAAATTACTGATTCTGGATTACATTTCTTATTTCGATGTTATTGCTGATTCTGATAAAATTACTGATTCTTGATTAAATTTCTGATTCCAATAAAATTACTTTTTCTGTATTAAATTTCTGATTCCGATAAAATTACTTATTCAGGATTAAATGTCTGATTCCGATGAAATTACTGATTCTGTATTAAATTTCTGATTCCGATAAAATTACTGATTCTGGATTAAATTTCTGATTCCGATAAAATTACTGATTCTTGATTAAATTTCTTATTCCGATAAAATTACTGATTCTGGATTACATTTCTGATTCTGATAAAATTACTGATTCTGTATTAAATTTCTGATTCCGATAAAATTACTTATTCTGTATTAAATTTCTGATTCCGATAAAATTACTGATTTTGAATTAAATTTCTGATTCCGAGAAAATTACTTATTCAGGATTAAATGTCTTATTCCGATAAAATTACTGATTCTGGATTAAATTTCTGATTCCGATAAACTTACTTATTCTGTATAAAATTTCTGATTCCGATAGAATTACTAATTTAGGATTAAATTTCTGATTCCGATAAAATTACTGATTCTTGATTAAATTTCTTATTCCGATAAAATTACTGATTCTGTAGTAAATTTCTGATTCCGATAAAATTACTGATTCTGGATTAAATTTCTGATTCCGATAAAATTACTGATTCTTGATTAAATATCTGATTCCGATAAAATTACTTATTCTGTAGTAAATTTCTGATTTCGATAAAATTACTTATTCAGGATTAAATTTCTGATTCCGATAACTTTACTTATTCTGTATTAAATTTCTGATTCCGATAAAATTACTGATTCTGTAGTAAATTTCTGATTCCGATAAAATTACTGATTCTGTAGTAAATTTCTGATTCCGATAAAATTACTGATTCTGGATTAAATTTCTGATTCCGATAAAATGACTGATTCTTTATTAAATTTCTGATTCCGATAAAATTACTTATTGTGTAGTAAATTTCTGATTCCGATAAAATAACTTTTTCAGGATTAAATTTCTGATTCCGATAAAATTACTTATTCTGTATTAAATTTCTGATTCTGATAAAATTACTGATTCTTGATTAAATTTCTTATTCTGATAAAATTACTGATTCTGTAGTAAATTTCTGATTCCGATAAAATACTGATTCTGGATTAAATCTCTTATTCCGATAAAATTACTTATTCTGTATTAAATTTCTGATTCCGATAAAATTACTGATTCTGGATAAAATTTCTGATTCCGATATAATTACTGATTCTGGATTTAATTCCTTATACCGATATAATTACTGATTCTGGATTAAATTTCTGATTCCGATATAATTACTGATTCTGTATTAAATTTCTGATTCCGATAAAATTACTAATTCTGGATTAAATTTCTGATTCCGATAAAATTACTGAATCTAGATTAAATTTCTGATACCGATAAAATTACTGATTCTGGATTAAATTTCTTATTTCGATAAACTTATTGATTCTGGAAAAAATTTCTGATTCCGATAAAATTACTGATTCTGGATTAAATTTCTGATTCCGATAAAATTACTGATTCTGGATTACATTTCTGTTTCCGATAAAATTACTGATTCTGGATTAAATTTCTGTTTCCGATAAAATTACTGACTCTGGATTAAATTTCTGATTTTGATAAACTTACTGATTCTGGAACAAATTTCTGATTCCAATAAAATTACTGATTCTGGATTAAATTTGATTAAATAGATTTGATTCCGATATAATTACTGATTCTGGATTAAAATTCTGATTCCAATAAAATTACTGATTCTGGATTACATTTCTTATTTCGATGTAATTGCTGATTCTGATAAAATTACTGATTCTGGATTAAATTTCTTATTCCGATAAAATTACTTATTCTGTATTAAATTTCTGATTCCGATAAAATTACTGATTCTGTATTAAATTTCTGATTCCGATAAAATTACTGATTCTTTATTAAATTTCTGATTCCGATAATATTACTGATTCTTGATTAAATGTCTGATTCCGATAAAATTACTGATTCTTGATTAAATGCCTGATTCCGATAAAATTACTGATTTTTTATTAAATTTCTGATTCCGATAAAATTACCGATTCTGGATTAAATTTCTGATTCCGATAAAATTACTTATTCTTGATTAAATTTCTGATTCCGATAAAATTACTTATTGTGTAGTAAATTTCTGATTCCGATAAAATAACTTTTTCAGGATTAAATTTCTGATTCCGATAAAATTACTTATTCTGTATTAAATTTCTGATTCCGATAAAATTACTGATTCTTGATTAAATTTCTGATTCTGATAAAATTACTGATTCTGTAGTAAATTTCTGATTCCGATAAAATACTGATTCTGGATTAAATCTCTTATTCCGATAAAATTACTTATTCTGTATTAAATTTCTGATTCCGATAAAATTACTGATTCTGGATTAAATTTCGGATTCCGATAAAATTACTTATTCAGGAGGAAATGTCTTATTCCGATAAAATTACTGATTCTGGATTAAATTTCTGATTCTGATAAAATTACTTATTCAGGATTAAATGTCTGATTCCGATAAAATTACTGATTCTTGATTAAATTTTTTAGTCCAATAAAATTACTGATTCTGGATTACATTTCTTATTTCGATGTAATTGCTGATTCGTATAAAATTAGTGATTCTGGATTAAATTTCTGATTCCGATAAAATTACTTATTCTGTGTTTAATTTCTGATTCCGATTAAATTACTGATTCTGGATTAAATTTCTGATTCCGATAAAATTACTGATTCTGGATTTAATTTCTTATTTCGATGTAATTGCTGATTCTGATAAAATTACAGATTCTGTATTACATTTCTGATTCTGATAAAATTACTTATTCTGGATTTAATTTCTGATTCCGATAAAATTACTTTTTCAGGATTAAATTTCTGATTCCGATAAAATTACTTATTGTGTAGTAAATTTCTGATTCCGATAAAATTACTTTTTCAGGATTAAATTTCTGATTCCGCTAAATTACTTGTTCTGTATGAAATTTCTGATTCCGATAAAATTACTTATTCAGGATTTAATTTCTGATTCCGATAAAATTACTGATTCTTGATTAAATTTCTGATTCCGATAAAATTACTGATTCTGTAGTAAATTTCTGATTCCGATAAAATACTGATTCTGGATTAAATTTCTTATTCCGATAAAATTACTTATTCTGTATTAAATTTCTGATTCCGATAAAATTACTGATTCTGGATTAAATTTCTGATTCCGATAAAATTACTTATTCAGGAGGAAATGTCGTATTCCGATAAAATTACTGATTCTGGATTAAATTTCTGATTCCGATAAAATTACTTATTCAGGATCAAATTTCTTATTCCGATAAAATTACTGATTCTGGATTAAATTTCTGATTCCGATAAAATTACTGATCTGGATTACATTTCTTATTTCGATGTAATTGCTGATTCTGATAAAATTACTGATTCTGGATTAAATTTCTTATCTGGATAAAATGTCTTACTCTGTATTAAATTTCGTATTCCGATAAAATTACTTATTCTGTATTAAATTTCTGATACCGATAAAATTACTGATTCTGGATTCAATTTCTTATTCCGATAAAATTACTGATTCTGGATTAAATTTCTGATTCCGATAAAATTACTTATTCAGGATTAAATGTCTGATTCCGATAAAATTACTGATTGTGTATTAAATTTCTGATTCCGATAAAATTACTGATTCTGGATTACATTTCTTATTCCAATAAAATTACTGATTCTGGATTACATTTCTTATTTCGATGTAATTGCTGATTCTAATAAAATTACAGATTCTGTATTACATTTCTGATTCTGATAACATTACTTATTCTGGATTTAATTTCTGATTCCGATAAAATTACTGATTCTGTATTAAATTTCTGACACCGATAAAATTTCTGGTTGCGATAAAATGACTTATACTTGATTAAATGTCTGATTCTGATAAACTTACTGATTCTGGAAAAAATTTCTGATTCTAATAAAATTACTGATTCTGGATAAAATTTCTGATTCCGATATAATACTGATTCTGGATTAAATTTCTGTTTCCGATATAATTACTGATTCTGGATTAAATTTCTGATTCTGATAAAATTAATGATTCTGGATAAAATTTCTGATTCCGATAAAATTACTGATTCTTGATTAAATTTCTGATTCCGCTAAAATTACTGATTCTGGATTAAATTTCTGATTCCGATAAAATTACTTTTTCAGGATTAAATTTCTGATTCCGCTAAATTACTTATTCTGTATGAAATTTCTGATTCCGATAAAATTACTTATTCAGGATTTAATTTCTGATTCCGATAAAATTACTGATTCTTGATTAAATTTCTTATTCCGATAAAATTACTGATTCTGTGGTAAATTTCTGATTTCGATAAAATTACTTATTCAGGATTAAATTTCTGATTCCGATAACTTTACTTATTCTGTATTAAATTTCTGATTCCGATAAAATTACTGATTCTGTAGTAAATTTCTGATTCCGATAAAATTACTGATTCTGTAGTAAATTTCTGATTCCGATAAAATTACTGATTCTGGATTAAATTTCTGATTCCGATAAAATGACTGATTCTTGATTAAATTTCTGATTCCGATAAAATTACTTATTGTGTAGTAAATTTCTGATTCCGATAAAATAACTTTTTCAGGATTAAATTTCTGATTCCGATAAAATTACTTATTCTGTATTAAATTTCTGATTCTGATAAAATTACTGATTCTTGATTAAATTTCTTATTCTGATAAAATTACTGATTCTGTAGTAAATTTCTGATTCCGATAAAATACTGATTCTGGATTAAATCTCTTATTCCGATAAAATTACTTATTCTGTATTAAATTTCTGATTCCGATAAAATTACTGATTCTGGATAAAATTTCTGATTCCGATATAATTACTGATTCTGGATTTAATTCCTTATACCGATATAATTACTGATTCTGGATTAAATTTCTGATTCCGATATAATTACTGATTCTGTATTAAATTTCTGATTCCGATAAAATTACTAATTCTGGATTAAATTTCTGATTCCGATAAAATTACTGAATCTAGATTAAATTTCTGATACCGATAAAATTACTGATTCTGGATTAAATTTCTTATTTCGATAAACTTATTGATTCTGGAAAAAATTTCTGATTCCGATAAAATTACTGATTCTGGATTAAATTTCTGATTCCGATAAAATTACTGATTCTGGATTACATTTCTGTTTCCGATAAAATTACTGATTCTGGATTAAATTTCTGTTTCCGATAAAATTACTGACTCTGGATTAAATTTCTGATTTTGATAAACTTACTGATTCTGGAACAAATTTCTGATTCCAATAAAATTACTGATTCTGGATTAAATTTGATTAAATAGATTTGATTCCGATATAATTACTGATTCTGGATTAAAATTCTGATTCCAATAAAATTACTGATTCTGGATTACATTTCTTATTTCGATGTAATTGCTGATTCTGATAAAATTACTGATTCTGGATTAAATTTCTTATTCCGATAAAATTACTTATTCTGTATTAAATTTCTGATTCCGATAAAATTACTGATTCTGTATTAAATTTCTGATTCCGATAAAATTACTGATTCTTTATTAAATTTCTGATTCCGATAATATTACTGATTCTTGATTAAATGTCTGATTCCGATAAAATTACTGATTCTTGATTAAATGCCTGATTCCGATAAAATTACTGATTTTTTATTAAATTTCTGATTCCGATAAAATTACCGATTCTGGATTAAATTTCTGATTCCGATAAAATTACTTATTCTTGATTAAATTTCTGATTCCGATAAAATTACTTATTGTGTAGTAAATTTCTGATTCCGATAAAATAACTTTTTCAGGATTAAATTTCTGATTCCGATAAAATTACTTATTCTGTATTAAATTTCTGATTCCGATAAAATTACTGATTCTTGATTAAATTTCTGATTCTGATAAAATTACTGATTCTGTAGTAAATTTCTGATTCCGATAAAATACTGATTCTGGATTAAATCTCTTATTCCGATAATATTACTTATTCTGTATTAAATTTCTGATTCCGATAAAATTACTGATTCTGGATTAAATTTCGGATTCCGATAAAATTACTTATTCAGGAGGAAATGTCTTATTCCGATAAAATTACTGATTCTGGATTAAATTTCTGATTCTGATAAAATTACTTATTCAGGATTAAATGTCTGATTCCGATAAAATTACTGATTCTTGATTAAATTTCTTAGTCCAATAAAATTACTGATTCTGGATTACATTTCTTATTTCGATGTAATTGCTGATTCGTATAAAATTAGTGATTCTGGATTAAATTTCTGATTCCGATAAAATTACTTATTCTGTGTTTAATTTCTGATTCCGATTAAATTACTGATTCTGGATTAAATTTCTGATTCCGATAAAATTACTGATTCTGGATTTAATTTCTTATTTCGATGTAATTGCTGATTCTGATAAAATTACAGATTCTGTATTACATTTCTGATTCTGATAAAATTACTTATTCTGGATTTAATTTCTGATTCCGATAAAATTACTTTTTCAGGATTAAATTTCTGATTCCGATAAAATTACTTATTGTGTAGTAAATTTCTGATTCCGATAAAATTACTTTTTCAGGATTAAATTTCTGATTCCGCTAAATTACTTGTTCTGTATGAAATTTCTGATTCCGATAAAATTACTTATTCAGGATTTAATTTCTGATTCCGATAAAATTACTGATTCTTGATTAAATTTCTGATTCCGATAAAATTACTGATTCTGTAGTAAATTTCTGATTCCGATAAAATACTGATTCTGGATTAAATTTCTTATTCCGATAAAATTACTTATTCTGTATTAAATTTCTGATTCCGATAAAATTACTGATTCTGGATTAAATTTCTGATTCCGATAAAATTACTTATTCAGGAGGAAATGTCGTATTCCGATAAAATTACTGATTCTGGATTAAATTTCTGATTCCGATAAAATTACTTATTCAGGATCAAATTTCTTATTCCGATAAAATTACTGATTCTGGATTAAATTTCTGATTCCGATAAAATTACTGATCTGGATTACATTTCTTATTTCGATGTAATTGCTGATTCTGATAAAATTACTGATTCTGGATTAAATTTCTTATCTGGATAAAATGTCTTACTCTGTATTAAATTTCGTATTCCGATAAAATTACTTATTCTGTATTAAATTTCTGATACCGATAAAATTACTGATTCTGGATTCAATTTCTTATTCCGATAAAATTACTGATTCTGGATTAAATTTCTGATTCCGATAAAATTACTTATTCAGGATTAAATGTCTGATTCCGATAAAATTACTGATTGTGTATTAAATTTCTGATTCCGATAAAATTACTGATTCTGGATTACATTTCTTATTCCAATAAAATTACTGATTCTGGATTACATTTCTTATTTCGATGTAATTGCTGATTCTAATAAAATTACAGATTCTGTATTACATTTCTGATTCTGATAACATTACTTATTCTGGATTTAATTTCTGATTCCGATAAAATTACTGATTCTGTATTAAATTTCTGACACCGATAAAATTTCTGGTTGCGATAAAATGACTTATACTTGATTAAATGTCTGATTCTGATAAACTTACTGATTCTGGAAAAAATTTCTGATTCTAATAAAATTACTGATTCTGGATAAAATTTCTGATTCCGATATAATACTGATTCTGGATTAAATTTCTGTTTCCGATATAATTACTGATTCTGGATTAAATTTCTGATTCTGATAAAATTAATGATTCTGGATAAAATTTCTGATTCCGATAAAATTACTGATTCTTGATTAAATTTCTGATTCCGCTAAAATTACTGATTCTGGATTAAATTTCTGATTCCGATAAAATTACTTTTTCAGGATTAAATTTCTGATTCCGCTAAATTACTTATTCTGTATGAAATTTCTGATTCCGATAAAATTACTTATTCAGGATTTAATTTCTGATTCCGATAAAATTACTGATTCTTGATTAAATTTCTTATTCCGATAAAATTACTGATTCTGTAGTAAATTTCTGATTCCGATAAAATACTGATTCTGGATTAAATTTATTATTGCGATAAAATTACTTATTCTGTATTAAATTTCTGATTCCGATAAAATTACTGATTCTGGATTAAATTTCTGATTCCGATAAAATTACTGATTCTGGATTAAATTTCTTATTCCGATAAAATTACTGATTCTGGATTAAATTTCTGATTCCGATAAAATTACTTATTCAGGATTAAATGTCTGATTCCGATAAAATTACTGATTGTGTATTAAATTTCTGATTCCGATAAAATTACTGATTCTGGATTACATTTCTTATTCCAATAAAATTACTGATTCTGGATTACATTTCTTATTTCGATGTTATTGCTGATTCTGATAAAATTACTGATTCTTGATTAAATTTCTGATTCCAATAAAATTACTTTTTCTGTATTAAATTTCTGATTCCGATAAAATTACTTATTCAGGATTAAATGTCTGATTCCGATAAAATTACTGATTGTGTATTAAATTTCTGATTCCGATAAAATTACTGATTCTGGATTAAATTTCTGATTCCGATAAAATTACTGATTCTTGATTAAATTTCTTATTCCGATAAAATTACTGATTCTGGAGTACATTTCTGATTCTGATAAAATTACTGATTCTGTATTAAATTTCTGATTCCGATAAAATTACTTATTCTGTATTAAATTTCTGATTCCGATAAAATTACTGATTTTGAATTAAATTTCTGATTCCGAGAAAATTACTTATTCAGGATTAAATGTCTTATTCCGATAAAATTACTGATTCTGGATTAAATTTCTGATTCCGATAAACTTACTTATTCTGTATAAAATTTCTGATTCCGATAGAATTACTAATTTAGGATTAAATTTCTGATTCCGATAAAATTACTGATTCTTGATTAAATTTCTGATTCCGATAAAATTACTGATTCTGTAGTAAATTTCTGATTCCGATAAAATTACTGATTCTGGATTAAATTTCTGATTCCGATAAAATTACTGATTCTTGATTAAATATCTGATTCCGATAAAATTACTTATTCTGTAGTAAATTTCTGATTTCGATAAAATTACTTATTCAGGATTAAATTTCTGATTCCGATAACTTTACTTATTCTGTATTAAATTTCTGATTCCGATAAAATTACTGATTCTGTAGTAAATTTCTGATTCCGATAAAATTACTGATTCTGTAGTAAATTTCTGATTCCGATAAAATTACTGATTCTGGATTAAATTTCTGATTCCGATAAAATGACTGATTCTTGATTAAATTTCTGATTCCGATAAAATTACTTATTGTGTAGTAAATTTCTGATTCCGATAAAATAACTTTTTCAGGATTAAATTTCTGATTCCGATAAAATTACTTATTCTGTATTAAATTTCTGATTCTGATAAAATTACTGATTCTTGATTAAATTTCTTATTCTGATAAAATTACTGATTCTGTAGTAAATTTCTGATTCCGATAAAATACTGATTCTGGATTAAATCTCTTATTCCGATAAAATTACTTATTCTGTATTAAATTTCTGATTCCGATAAAATTACTGATTCTGGATAAAATTTCTGATTCCGATATAATTACTGATTCTGGATTTAATTCCTTATACCGATATAATTACTGATTCTGGATTAAATTTCTGATTCCGATATAATTACTGATTCTGTATTAAATTTCTGATTCCGATAAAATTACTAATTCTGGATTAAATTTCTGATTCCGATAAAATTACTGATTCTGGATTAAATTTCTTATTTCGATAAACTTACTGATTCTGGAAAAAATTTCTGATTCCGATAAAATTACTGATTCTGGATTAAATTTCTGATTCCGATAAAATTACTGATTCTGGATTACATTTCTGTTTCCGATAAAATTACTGATTCTGGATTAAATTTCTGATTCCGATAAAATTACTGACTCTGGATTAAATTTCTGATTTTGATAAACTTACTGATTCTGGAACAAATTTCTGATTCCAATAAAATTACTGATTCTGGATTAAATTTGATTAAATAGATTTGATTCCGATATAATTACTGATTCTGGATTAAAATTCTGATTCCAATAAAATTACTGATTCTGGATTACATTTCTTATTTCGATGTAATTGCTGATTCTGATAAAATTACTGATTCTGGATTAAATTTCTTATTCCGATAAAATTACTTATTCTGTATTAAATTTCTGATTCCGATAAAATTACTGATTCTGTATTAAATTTCTGATACCGATAAAATTACTGATTCTGGATTAAATTTCTGATTCCGAAAAATTACTTATTCAGGATTAAATGTCTGATTCCGATTAAATTACTGCTTCTGGATAAAATTACTTATTCAGGATTAAATGTCTGATTCCGATAAAATTACTGATACTGGATTACATTTCCTATTTAGATGTAATTGCTGATTCTGATAAAATTACTGATTCTGGATTAAATTTCAGATTCCGATAAAATTACTTATTCTGGATTAAATTTCTGATTCCAATTAAATTACTGATTCTGGATAAAATTTCTTATTCCGATATAATTACTGATTCTGGATTAAATTTCTGCATCCGATATAATTACTGATTCTGGATTAAATTTCTGATTCTGATAAAATTAATGATTCTGGATTAAATTTTTGATTCCGATAAAATTACTGATTCAGGATTAAATTTCTGATTCCGATAAAATTACTGATTCTGGATTAAATTGCTGATTCCGATAAAATTACTGATTCTGGATTAAATTTCTGATTCCAATAAAATTACTGATTCAGGATTAAATTTCTGATTTTGATAAAATTACTGATTCTGGATTAAATTTCTGATTCCGATAAAATTAATGATTCTGGATTAAATTTC
Source organism: Euprymna scolopes (assembly GCF_053919585.1). Taxonomy (NCBI): domain Eukaryota; kingdom Metazoa; phylum Mollusca; class Cephalopoda; order Sepiida; family Sepiolidae; genus Euprymna; species Euprymna scolopes. The sequence goes on from NC_136527.1 coordinate 137,206,319, forward strand.
TGATTCCGATAAAATTACTGATTAAGGATTAAATTTCTGATTTTGATAAAATTACTGATTCAGGATTAAATTTCTGATTCCGATAAAATTAATGATTCTGGATTAAATTGCTGATTCCGATAAAATTACTGATTCTGGATTAAATTTCTGATTCCAATAAAATTACTGATTCTGGATTAAATTTCTGATTCCGATAAAATTACTGATTCTGGATTAAATTTCTGATTCCGATAAAATTACTGATTCAGGATTAAATTTCTGATTTTGATAAAATTACTGATTCTGGATTAAATTTCTTATTCCGATAAAATTAATGATTCTGGATTAAATTTCTGATTCCGATAAAATTACTGATTCAGGATTAAATTTCTGATTTTGATAAAATTACTGATTCAGGATTAAATTTCTGATTCCGATAAAATTAATGATTCTGGATTAAATTGCTGATTCCGATAAAATTACTGATTCTGGATTAAATTTCTGATTCCAATAAAATTACTGATTCTGGATTAAATTTCTGATTCCGATATAATTACTGATTCAGGATTAAATTTCTGATTCCGATAAAATTACTGATTCTGGATTAAATTTCTGATTCCGATAAAATTACTGATTCTGGATTAAATTTCTGATTCCGATAAAATTACTGATTCTGGATTAAATTTCTGATTCCGATAAAATTACTGATTCAGGATTAAATTTCTGATTTTGATAAAATTACTGATTCTGGATTAAATTTCTGATTCCGATATAATACTGATTCTGGATTAAATTTCTGATTCCAATAAAATTACTGATTCTGGATTAAATTTCTGATTCCGATATAATTACTGATTCAGGATTAAATTTCTGATTCCGATAAAATTACTGATTCTGGATTAAATTTCTGATTCCGATAAAATTACTGATTCTGGATTAAATTTCTGATTCCGATAAAATTACTGATTCTGGATTAAATTTCTGATTCCGATAAAATTACTGATTCAGGATTAAATTTCTGATTCCGATAAAATTACTGATTCTGGATTAAATTTCTGATTCCGATAAAATTACTGATTCTGGATTAAATTTCTGATTCCGATAAAATTAATGATTCTGGATTAAATTTCTGATTCCGATAAAATTACTGATTCAGGATTAAATTTCTGATTCCGATAAAATTACTGATTCTGGATTAAATTTCTGATTCCGATAAAATTACTGATTCTGGATTAAATTTCTGATTCCGATAAAATTACTGATTCAGGATTAAATTTCTGATTCCGATAAAATTACTTTTTCAGGATTAAATTTCTGATTCCGATAAAATTACTGATTCTGGATTAAATTTCTGATTCCGATAAAATTACTGATTCTGGATTAAATTTCTGATTCCGATAAAATTACTGATTCTGGATTAAATTTCTGATTCCGATAAAATTACTGATTCTGGATAAAATTTCTGATTCCGATATAATTACTGATTCTGGATTTAATTCCTTATACCGATATAATTACTGATTCTGGATTAAATTTCTGATTCCGATATAATTACTGATTCTGTATTAAATTTCTGATTCCGATAAAATTACTAATTCTGGATTAAATTTCTGATTCCGATATAATACTGATTCTGGATTAAATTTCTGATTCCAATAAAATTACTGATTCTGGATTAGATTTCTGATTCCGATATAATTACTGATTCAGGATTAAATTTCTGATTCCGATAAAATTACTGATTCTAGATTAAATTTCTAATTCCGATAAAATTACTGATTCTGGATTAAATTTCTGATTCCGATAAAATTACTGATTCTGGATTAAATTTCTGATTCCGATAAAATTACTGATTCAGGATTAAATTTCTGATTCCGATAAAATTACTGATTCTGGATTAAAATTCTGATTCCGATAAAATTACTGATTCTGGATTAAATTTCTGATTCCGATAAAATTAATGATTCTGGATTAAATTTCTGATTCCGATAAAATTACTGATTCAGGATTAAATTTCTGATTCCGATAAAATTACTGATTCTGGATTAAATTTCTGATTCCGATAAAATTACTGATTCTGGATTAAATTTCTGATTCCGATAAAATTACTGATTCAGGATTAAATTTCTGATTCCGATAAAATTACTTTTTCAGGATTAAATTTCTGATTCCGATAAAATTACTGATTCTGGATTAAATTTCTGATTCCGATAAAATTACTGATTCTGGATTAAATTTCTGATTCCGATAAAATTACTGATTCTGGATTAAATTGCTGATTCCGATAAAATTACTGATTCAGGATTAAATTTCTGATTCCGATAAAATTACTGATTCTGGATTAAATTTCTGATTCCGATAAAATTACTGATTCTGGATTAAATTGCTGATTCCGATAAAATTACTGATTCTGGATTAAATTTCTGATTCCGATAAAATTACTGATTCAGGATTAAATTTCTGATTTTGATAAAATTACTGATTCTGGATTAAATTTCTGATTCCGATAAAATTAATGATTCTGGATTAAATTTCTGATTCCGATAAAATTACTGATTCAGGATTAAATTTCTGATTTTGATAAAATTACTGATTCAGGATTAAATTTCTGATTCCGATAAAATTAATGATTCTGGATTAAATTGCTGATTCCGATAAAATTACTGATTCTGGATTAAATTTCTGATTCCAATAAAATTACTGATTCTGGATTAAATTTCTGATTCCGATATAATTACTTATTCAGGATTAAATTTCTGATTCCGATAAAATTACTGATTCTGGATTAAATTTCTGATTCCGATAAAATTACTGATTCTGGATTAAATTTCTGATTCCGATAAAATTACTGATTCTGGATTAAATTTCTGATTCCGATAAAATTACTGATTCAGGATTAAATTTCTGATTTTGATAAAATTACTGATTCTGGATTAAATTTCTGATTCCGATAAAATTACTGATTCTGGATTAAATTGCTGATTCCGATAAAATTACTGATTCTGGATTAAATTTCTGATTCCGATAAAATTACTGATTCAGGATTAAATTTCTGATTTTGATAAAATTACTGATTCTGGATTAAATTTCTGATTCCGATAAAATTAATGATTCTGGATTAAATTTCTGATTCCGATAAAATTACTGATTCAGGATTAAATTTCTGATTTTTATAAAATTACTGATTCAGGATTAAATTTCTGATTCCGATAAAATTAATGATTCTGGATTAAATTGCTGATTCCGATAAAATTACTGAATCTGGATTAAATTTCTGATTCCAATAAACTTACTGATTCTGGATTAAATTTCTGATTCCGATATAATTACTTATTCAGGATTAAATTTCTGATTCCGATAAAATTACTGATTCTGGATTAAATTTCTGATTCCGATAAAATTACTGATTCTGGATTAAATTTCTGATTCCGATAAAATTACTGATTCAGGATTAAATTTCTGATTTTGATAAAATTACTGATTCTGGATTAAATTTCTGATTCCGATATAATACTGATTCTGGATTAAATTTCTGATTCCGATAAAATTACTGATTCTGGATTAAATTTCTGATTCCGATAAAATTACTGATTCAGGATTAAATTTCTGATTCCGATAAAATTACTGATTCTGGATTAAATTTCTGATTCCGATAAAATTACTGATTCTGGATTAAATTGCTGATTCCGATAAAATTACTGATTCTGGATTAAATTTCTGATTCCGATAAAATTACTGATTCTGGATTAAATTTCTGATTCCGATAAAATTAATGATTCTGGATTAAATTTCTGATTCCGATAAAATTACTGATTCAGGATTAAATTGCTGATTCCGATAAAATTACTGATTCTGGATTAAATTTCTGATTCCGATAAAATTACTGATTCTGGATTAAATTTCTGATTCCGATAAAATTACTGATTCTGGATTAAATTTCTGATTCCGATAAAATTACTGATTCAGGATTAAATTGCTGATTCCGATAAAATTACTGATTCTGGATTAAATTTCTGATTCCGATAAAATTACTGATTCTGGATTAAATTTCTGATTCCGATAAAATGACTGATTCTGGATTAAATTTCTGATTCCGATAAAATTACTGATTCTGGATTAAATTGCTGATTCCGATAAAATTACTGATTCAGGATTAAATTTCTGATTCCGATAAAATTACTGATTCTGGATTAAATTTCTTATTCCGATAAAATTACTGATTCTGGATTAAATTGCTGATTCCGATAAAATTACTGATTCTGGATTAAATTTCTGATTCCGATGAAATTACTGATTCAGGATTAAATTTCTGATTTTGATAAAATTACTGATTCTGGATTAAATTTCTGATTCCGATAAAATTAATGATTCTGGATTAAATTTCTGATTCCGATAAAATTACTGATTCAGGATTAAATTTCTGATTTTGATAAAATTACTGATTCAGGATTAAATTTCTGATTCCGATAAAATTAATGATTCTGGATTAAATTGCTGATTCCGATAAAATTACTGATTCTGGATTAAATTTCTGATTCCAATAAAATTACTGATTCTGGATTAAATTTCTGATTCCGATATAATTACTTATTCAGGATTAAATTTCTGATTCCGATAAAATTACTGATTCTGGATTAAATTTCTGATTCCGATAAAATTACTGATTCTGGATTAAATTTCTGATTCCGATAAAATTACTGATTCTGGATTAAATTTCTGATTCCGATAAAATTACTGATTCAGGATTAAATTTCTGATTTTGATAAAATTACTGATTCTGGATTAAATTTCTGATTCCGATAAAATTACTGATTCTGGATTAAATTGCTGATTCCGATAAAATTACTGATTCTGGATTAAATTTCTGATTCCGATAAAATTACTGATTCAGGATTAAATTTCTGATTTTGATAAAATTACTGATTCTGGATTAAATTTCTGATTCCGATAAAATTAATGATTCTGGATTAAATTTCTGATTCCGATAAAATTACTGATTCAGGATTAAATTTCTGATTTTTATAAAATTACTGATTCAGGATTAAATTTCTGATTCCGATAAAATTAATGATTCTGGATTAAATTGCTGATTCCGATAAAATTACTGAATCTGGATTAAATTTCTGATTCCAATAAACTTACTGATTCTGGATTAAATTTCTGATTCCGATATAATTACTTATTCAGGATTAAATTTCTGATTCCGATAAAATTACTGATTCTGGATTAAATTTCTGATTCCGATAAAATTACTGATTCTGGATTAAATTTCTGATTCCGATAAAATTACTGATTCAGGATTAAATTTCTGATTTTGATAAAATTACTGATTCTGGATTAAATTTCTGATTCCGATATAATACTGATTCTGGATTAAATTTCTGATTCCGATAAAATTACTGATTCTGGATTAAATTTCTGATTCCGATAAAATTACTGATTCAGGATTAAATTTCTGATTCCGATAAAATTACTGATTCTGGATTAAATTTCTGATTCCGATAAAATTACTGATTCTGGATTAAATTGCTGATTCCGATAAAATTACTGATTCTGGATTAAATTTCTGATTCCGATAAAATTACTGATTCTGGATTAAATTTCTGATTCCGATAAAATTAATGATTCTGGATTAAATTTCTGATTCCGATAAAATTACTGATTCAGGATTAAATTGCTGATTCCGATAAAATTACTGATTCTGGATTAAATTTCTGATTCCGATAAAATTACTGATTCTGGATTAAATTTCTGATTCCGATAAAATTACTGATTCTGGATTAAATTTCTGATTCCGATAAAATTACTGATTCAGGATTAAATTGCTGATTCCGATAAAATTACTGATTCTGGATTAAATTTCTGATTCCGATAAAATTACTGATTCTGGATTAAATTTCTGATTCCGATAAAATGACTGATTCTGGATTAAATTTCTGATTCCGATAAAATTACTGATTCTGGATTAAATTGCTGATTCCGATAAAATTACTGATTCAGGATTAAATTTCTGATTCCGATAAAATTACTGATTCTGGATTAAATTTCTTATTCCGATAAAATTACTGATTCTGGATTAAATTGCTGATTCCGATAAAATTACTGATTCTGGATTAAATTTCTGATTCCGATGAAATTACTGATTCAGGATTAAATTTCTGATTTTGATAAAATTACTGATTCTGGATTAAATTTCTGATTCCGATAAAATTAATGATTCTGGATTAAATTTCTGATTCCGATAAAATTACTGATTCAGGATTAAATTTCTGATTTTGATAAAATTACTGATTCAGGATTAAATTTCTGATTCCGTTAAAATTAATGATTCTGGATTAAATTGCTGATTCCGATAAAATTACTGATTCTGGATTAAATTTCTGATTCCAATAAAATTACTGATTCTGGATTAAATTTCTGATTCCGATATAATTACTGATTCAGGATTAAATTTCTGATTCCGATAAAATTACTGATTCTGGATTAAATTTCTGATTCCGATAAAATTACTGATTCTGGATTAAATTTCTGATTCCGATAAAATTACTGATTCTGGATTAAATTTCTGATTCCGATAAAATTACTGATTCAGGATTAAATTTCTGATTCCGATAAAATTACTGATTCTGGATTAAATTTCTGATTCCGATATAATACTGATTCTGGATTAAATTTCTGATTCCGATAAAATTACTGATTCTGGATTAAATTGCTGATTCCGATAAAATTACTGATTCTGGATTAAATTTCTGATTCCGATAAAATTACTGATTCTGGATTAAATTTCTGATTCCGATAAAATTAATGATTCTGGATTAAATTTCTGATTCCGATAAAATTACTGATTCAGGATTAAATTTCTGATTCCGATAAAATTAATGATTCTGGATTAAATTTCTGATTCCGATATAATTACTGATTCTGGATTAAATTTCTGATTCCGATAAAATTACTGATTCTGGATTAAATTTCTGATTCCGATCAAATTATTGATTCAGGATTAAATTTCTGATTCCGATAAAATTACTGATTCTGGATTAAATTTCTGATTCCGATAAAATTACTGATTCAGGATTAAATTTCTGATTCCGATAAAATTACTGATTCAGGATGAAATTTCTGATTCCGATAAAATTACTGATTCTGGATTAAATTTCTGATTCCGATATAATTACTGATTCTGGATTAAATTTCTGATTCCGATAAAATTACTGATTCAGGATTAAATTTCTGATTCCGATAAAATTACTGATTCTGGATAAAATTTCTGATTCCGATAAAATTACTGATTCTGGATTAAATTTCTGATTCCGATAAAATTACTGATTCAGGATTAAATTTCTGATTCCGATAAAATTACTGATTCTTGATTAAATTTCTGATTCCGATATAATTACTGATTCAGGATTAAATTTCTGATTCCGATAAAATTACTGATTCTGGATTAAATTTCTGATACCGATATAATTACTGATTCTGGATTAAATTTCTGATTCCGATAAAATTACTGATTCAGGATTAAATTTCTGATTCCGATAAAATTACTGATTCTGGATTAAATTTCTTATTCCAATTAAATTACTGATTCTGGATTAAATTTCCTGTTCCGATAAAATTACTGATTTTGGATTTAATTTCTTTTTTCGATGTAATTGCTGATTCTGTATTAAATTTCTGATTCTGTATTAAATTTCTGATTCCGATAGAATTACTGATTCTGGATTAAATTTCTGATTCCGATAAAATTACTGATTCTGGATTAAATTTCTGATACCGATAAAATTTCTGGTTGCGGTAAAATGACTTATCCTGGATTATATGTCTTATTCCGATAAAATTACTGATTCTGGATAAAATGACTGATTCTGGATTTAATTTCTTATACCGATATAATTACTGATTCTGGATTAAATTTCTGATGCCGATATAATTACTGATTCTGGATTAAATTTCTGATTCCAATAAAATTACTTATTCTGGATTAAATTTCTGATTCCGATAAAATTACTGAATCTAGATTAAATTTCTGATACCGATAAAATTTCTGGTTCCGATAAAATTACTGATTCTGGATTAAATTTCTTATTTCGATAAACTTACTGATTCTGGAAAAAATGTCTGAGTCCGATAAAATTACTGATTCTGGATAAAATTTCAGATGCCGATATAATTACTGATTCTGGATTAAATTTCTGATTCCGATAAAATTACTGATTCTGGATTAAAATTCTGATTCCGATAAAATTACTGATTCTGGATTAAATTTCTGTTTCCGATAAAATTACTGATTCTGGATTGAATTTCTGTTTCCGATAAAATTACTGATTCTGGATTAAATTTCTGATTCCGATAAAATTACTGAATCTAGATTAAATTTCTGATACCGATAAAATTTCTGGTTCCGATAAAATTACTGATTCTGGATTAAATTTCTTATTTCGATAAACTTACTGATTCTGGAAAAAATGTCTGATTCCGATAAAATTACTGATTCTGGATAAAATTTCAGATGCCGATATAATTACTGATTCTGGATTAAATTTCTGATTCCGATAAAATTACTGATTCTGGATTAAAATTCTGATTCCGATAAAATTACTGATTCTGGATTAAATTTCTGTTTCCGATAAAATTACTGATTCTGGATTAAATTTCTGTTTCCGATAAAATTACTGATTCTGGATTAAATTTCTGATTCCGATAAAATTACTGATTCTGGATTAAATTTCTGATTCCGATAAAATTACTGATTCTGGATTAAATTTCTGATTCCGATAAAATTACTGATTCTGGATTAAATTTCTGATTCCGATATAATTACTGATTCTGGATTAAATTTCTGATTCAGATAAAATTACTGATTCTGGATTACATTTCTGATTCCGATAAAATTACTGATTCTGGATTACATTTCTTATTCCGATAAAATTACTGATTCTGGATGAAATTTCTGATTCCGATAAAATTACTGACTCTGGATTAGATTACTGATTCCGATAAAATTACTGATTCTGGATTAAATTTCTGATTTTGATAAAATTACTGATTCTGGATTGAATTTCTGATTCCGATAAAATTACTGATTCTGGATTTAATTTCTTAGACCGACAAAGTTACTGATTCTGGATTAAATTTCTGATTCCAATAAAATCACTGATTCCGGTTAAGATTCTTTTGGAATCATTAAACAGGAGGGCAGTTCTGAGGAAAAAGATTTGCTAATGAAATCTGCGTTTAGATTTAGGCACAGATAGAGAGTGGAGAAAATTGTGTATAGCGGCTGTAGCTAGGCGAACATTTTTTTTTTTTTGGTAGCTTCGTTATAAGTTGTTAATTACAATTGCCTTGTTTTCGTTTTTTTTAATTTATTTGCTCCCCACCAAGCAAATTAGGCACAAGGCCGATTTTTAAAGTGAGGAGTGAAGGGGAAATTGGGACCAACTCCCCAGGGAGTAGGGGAGCTGGATAGTGACAATTGGTATGAAGAGTTGCACCTACATTGACCAAGGTCTTATATGTGGGATTGCCCTCACATATGGTCTTTGCTTGCAGTATGTATTTATTTGCTTCCCCACTGAGCAACAAGGCCATTTTTTTATGTGGAGAAAGAGGGAGGGGGGAGGGAAAAGGGGGACTGGCTCCCGAGCGGTGGGAAATGGGAGCTGGATAGTAACTGTTGGTATGAAGGGTTACCCCTACATTGACAAAGGTCTGATATGTGGGTTGTCTGAACAGATACTACACTTTGATCTTGGCAAAAAGGCCAAGAAAAGGGTATTTATTTGCTCCCCCACCAAGCAAATTAGGCATAAGGCCGATTTTAATGTGAGGAGTGAAGTGGAAATGGGGACCAACTCCCCGGGGAGTAGGGGAGCTGGATAGTGACAATTGGTATGAAGGGTTGCCCCTACATTGACCAAGGTCTTATATGTGGGGTTGCGCCAACATATGGTCTTTGCTTGCAGTATCTGCCGGAACAGATACTACACTTCGATCCCGGCCCGAAGGCCAAACTACATACTCAATTAAGCGCATGAATAAAATGAATTCTACGATGTAGCAACCGATACATACGCCCAGAAAAAATCCAGGACAGGAACAGTTTCATAGCAATCCCTGAGTGGCTTCCGGGCCTTGATAAGTGGTGATCACTGTGTAAAAAAAAAATTTCATAGCAATCCCTGTTTTCAACACCCACACATATGAAGAAGACGTGACTAGGAATAAAGGAACTATGCTACGTTTTCTCATATAAAGATGCAGCAAACTGGTTGAAACATTCGAGAACACCTCTATATAAAGATTTGACCGCCAAAATTCAAACAGTTCAGGAAACAGTTTTATTAATACAAGAAGCCATTGTATGTAGTGGTTGTAGTTAGTTGAGCATTTTTGTGAAAGTTTTCCAGACCCAGTTTAACAGATTTTTATAGAACCAATTAGATACATTTTTTTCCAGACCCAATTAAATACATTTTTCCAGACCCAATTAAATACATTTTTCCAGACCCAATTAAATACATTTTTCCAAAACTAATTAAATAGATTTTTTACAAACTTAATTAATAATTTTTTTCCAGACCGTTTTTTACGGACAAAATTAGATATTTCTAGACACAATTAGATAGATTTATTTCTAGACACAATTAGATATTAATATTACAAGATTTTAAACCCAGAAAAAAAACAGGAAAGCCCTAAAACCTACTGACAGATAGATGGATAGGTTATATAGATAGATAGATAGATAGATAGAGAGAGAGAGAGAGAGAGAGAGAGAGAGAGAGAGAGAGAGAGAGAGATAGATAGATGGATAGATAAATTGGACAAAAGATAATGCGAGAAAAACAGGTGTAACTTACCACTCCCACATCCGGGGGTGCTAGTGGTGTTCTCTGGAAAAAGAGGCAGAATTGTTTTAATTGACTAAATAACAGTTATCTTAGGGTTAGGGTTATTTTAAATTTACATCTGATGCAATATTAACGTTTCTTTTTTGGTGTAGATAGAAAAATATTTACTAGTTAGATTTTTTTTTAAATTGGATTTCATCAGAACAATAATGGACACTTCTACAGAATTGGGACAAAATTGTGAAAATCGTAAAACTGAATTTCATATGAAAACAATGGTGTCTACGTATTCATCGTAGTTTACGGCCTTGTTGGTGGGGCATTAGAATACGCCGACTGCACCCCCCCCCCCCAGCAGAGGGTAAAAGTCCCTCAATGGGGGTCCTGGATATGACCTTAAACTATATCCAGTGGTGAGGCCCCAGCTTGTGGGCTTTGGGGAGTGTGGAGCCACCCTTTAATTACCATTGCTCCTAGGTCCACTCTGACCGGAGTGGTAGCACCTGTCAGGGCCCCAACTATGGATTAAATAGAAACCGACGTGAAAAAAACAAATATATTCTATTAAAAAAATTTTTCTTCAAAATCTTTGGATTCGGGATTAAATAACCCGAAAAGGGTTGATATGCCGTAAAACATAAACAACCAAACCAAATCAGCGTAGTTTAAGATGGTTATATCCAAAAATTACGAAAATCGATAAGGTAGAAAATTTTTTTAACTAAAATAAAAAATAGAATCTGATAAAAACGATCGTAAGACACAGTACAGTTCAAAAAGGGAGGTAATTTTCAGTTCGAATTTAACAAAGATGGCGGCAATTTTTCGCCTGCTAACTCGATTAAAATTTTTTTTTTTTTTTTTTTTTTAAGAATTCACTAATAATATTCAGATAATTTCCAGCTACGGTATAACTGGAAATGTTTTCTCAATCATTAAATCATTTCTCTCCGATAGGCTCATAAGAGTAGTGGTAGATGGACAAAAATCGGAGGCCTACAATATGAATGCTGGAGTCCCTCAGGGGTCCATCCTGGGCCCAACTCTCTTCCTGATCTACATCAATGACCTCCCTAAACACATACTTAAATCATTCGTTGACATCTATGCTGATGACACGACCATCTACGGCAACACATCAAAGGCTGTAAATGACAAAGTTCTCTCTGATTCTCTCTCCTCTGATCTTGAGCGCATGGTTCAGTGGGGGAAGATGTGGCTGGTTACCTTTTAGGGAATTTCCCTAATAAAATAAAATAACACAATTCTATGAACAATGACAAACAAACTTCTTCAACTTAACAAGGAAAAGGTTTATTCGCAGAGTGTACTGAAGGAAGAAAGTAGAGTCGGGTCTCCACTGCCTTACGAGGTAGTTACAGCCGGCGGCTGTCGTCAATACCTTTAGTAGGAGCAGCGAAGAGAACAGGCGTCTAGCACCGACGAAGGCTGGTAGCATAAGAGAGAGTTTTCTTTTGGGACCGGAAGCTGTCTGATCCCTAGGGGTTAATTTGTATTCGTGTGCAAGTCCTCAGATTGGACAGTTTAATACCGCATCACTCACTCAGAGGAAGCGAATGCGCGAGAAGAAAAGGGGTCTATTTGTGTCTGCTACATAACCCCCTGCTTAGGCTGAAAGCCAACAGAGAGAAAGGTAGCATAACAAATAGCAGAAAGAAAAATACAATAAGTAATGTCCGTGTCTTTAGGTCATTTTCTTGCAGAAAAAAAAATGTTCTTACTTTTCTGTGAATAGTTGGAATATTTTCAGAAAACGTTCTGTTCTAAAAAGGAGAGAAGAAAAAATGTTCTTTTTCAACAGAAATACACTGTTTTGCAAAGTCTCTTCGGCCAATGTACCCGTCGACCACTATGTGTAGTGGTCACATAATTGTTCTCACGTGGAACATTTACCTCAGGTGTATGATTATGCTGTGTGTATGTTGGAGGAATGTGTGGCTCAGGTGTTAATGTGTCCAGAAAGGCTCTTTTTACCCTATCTACCGATGCTGTCTCTTTTTTACCACTAATGTCGAGGATAAAAGTTTTATCAGTGCGTGAAAGCACGCGATAAGGGCCAGTGTAAGGTGGAGTTAGGGGGGCTTTTACTGCGTCCTTTCTAAGGAACACGTGAGTCCATGTCGCTATGTCCTTCGGAACCAAAGTTTTAATGGTCTGTTCCCTAGGGTGCATCGGCGGTAGCTTACTGAGATAAGCTCGTAGTCTGTTGACATATAGAGCTGTGTCAGTTGATATATCCTCTATCGGGGTCAGCATCTGACCTGGCAACGATAGAGGTGCTCCATAGACCAGTTCGGCTGCGGAATATCCCAGGTCCTCCTTGATTGATGCCCGACAGCCAAGAAGGATAACCGGTATGTACTCGCTCCATCGCTGTTGATCAGGGTAAGCGCGTAATGCAGCTTTCAATTGGCGATGGAAGCGTCCTATCATCCCATTCGAAGCAGGGTGATAGCTTGTTGTCCGAATGCGAGTGATCCCGAGGATCTTGGACAGTTCCCGGAATAGGTGGGATTCGAATTGTGCACCACGATCAGTGGTGATTGTAGTGGGAACTCCGTAGCGCGATATCCAGCCTGATATAAGGGCTCGCGCTACAGATTCAGCCGAAATGTCACTGAGTGGGATGGCTTCTGGCCACCGTGTGAAACGGTCTATGCAGGTCAGGAGATAAGTAAATCCCTGACTGACCGGCCATGGTCCAACCAAGTCAATGTGAACATGGCTAAACCGAGCGTCTGGGGTGCTGAATGTTCCAAGGGGTGCGCGGATATGCTCGTGCACCTTTGACTTTTGGCAGGATACACAGGAACGTGACCAAGCAATGATGTCACGCCTCATGTTAGGCCAGAAAAATCTAGCTGTAATCAGCTTTACTGTGGCTTTGCGTCCGGGGTGTACCAGGTTGTGTAGAGTGTCGAAAACCACTCTACGGTGGGTCGTTGGAACGAATGGTCGAGGTGAATCCGTTGAGGTGTCACAGATAATCTGCATGTCAGAAGTAGGCACGGGCAGATATGCGAATTTGCAAGTTGCGAATTCAGGTGACGATGGATCCAACGTGTCCAGACTTGGCTGGTCTAAGGCCATCTGTTGCAAATCGATATCCGATGGTGAGGACAGAGAATTGATGGGCAGGCGAGACAATGCGTCTGCTGCTGCGTTCTGCTCACCCGCGATATGTCGGATATCGCTAGTAAACTGCGAAACAAAGTCCAAATGGCGTGTTTCGCGGGGAGAATATTTGTCCGGCTTAGCACGCAGTGCGTATGTAAGTGGACGGTGATCGGTGTAGATCACAAATTGTCGGCCCTCGAGTGAATGTTGGAAGTGTTTCACTGCGAGGTACATTGCCAGTAGTTCACGGCCAAACGTGCTGTAATGTTGTTCGGCCGGTTTCAGCTGTCGCAAAAAGTATGCAAGAGGTTGTAACTGTTGTTGGTGCTGCTGTTGCAGCACTGCACCTACAGCTGTGCCCGATGCATCAACGACCAGTGAAAACTGGGCATCGGGTACAGGATGTGCCAGCAAAGATGTCGTCGCTAGTTTATTTTTCACTTCAGCAAATGCTCTAAGTTGGATCTCATTAAGTGAGATCTGCTCGTTTTTCTTCTTCCTGTTATGTAACAGGTCGGAAAGAGGAGCTATGAGATCCGCACAGTGTGGGATAAAGCGTCTGTAGTAATTCAACAGACCAAGGAAGTGCCTAAGTTGGCGAAGTGAAGTGGGCGGTTGAAGGTCTTGTAGAGCCTTCACCTTTTCCGGCAACGGAGATATACCGTCTGGGCTGATAATGTGGCCCAGGAAAACTAGTGACGTAACACCGAAAACGCATTTACCAGGGTTAATCCTCACTTGGTATTGCTGAAACCGTTCAAAAAGTAGGCGGAGGTGAGTGACGTGTTCCTCAGGTGAGGCACTAGCCACGAGAATGTCATCTATATAGTTATAGACGAAATCTAAATCACGCACTACTTCATCCATAAAGTGCTGAAAAGTACTGGCAGCGTTACGTAGGCCGAAAGGCATAGTAAGAAATTCAAACGCTCCAAATGGAGTTGTAACCGCAGTTTGGGTATGTCGGCCAGATTCACCGGGATCTGATGGTAAGCCTTAACCAGATCTAGCTTAGAGAAGGTCTTACAACCATGTAGAGAGGAAGCAAAGTCCTGAATATGCGGGATTGGGTAACGATCAGGTACCGTCATGGCATTGAGTCGTCTATAGTCCCCAGTCGGACGCCAATCTCTGTCTCGTTTTGGGACCATATGCAGAGGGGAAGCCCAAGGACTGGACGAGGGGCGTATAATTCCCAACTGTAGCATATGATTAAATTCTGCCTTCGCTGCTTTAAGTTTATCCACAGGGAGGCGACGAGGGCATGAGAACACAGGAGCACCTGTGGTCTCAATGTGATGTTTTGTGGTGTGCGTGGGTTTGCTCACCACAAAATTTAAATTGGTACACTCCGGGTAGGAGTGTAGCACCTCGTGGTATGGGTCATTCGCAGCGGCAATGAAAAATACCAGGCTGATAGATGGGGCATTCGATAACGAGCCAGGGACGGAAAGTTCTGTGCTAGCGTCTATCAGCCGGCGTCTGCGCATGTCGACCATTAAATTAAAATTATGCAAGAAATCCGCGCCTAGTATGGGGTACGGTAGATCTGCTACGGTGAAAACCCACGTAAAGTCTCTCCGTAAATTCAAGTCCAGAGAACGTGAAATTTGACCGTACGGGGGGATAGGCGAATGGTTCACTGCTTGCAGTGTTATCAATGACACTGGTGGCCTTTCTTTAAGTAGCCTAAGTGGCCATATGCTACAAGCAGCGCCAGTGTCTACCAAGCAACGTGCTTGAGATTTTACGTCAGTGACGAAATAGGCACGGTTATTTGCATTTTGTGGAAAGTTTGCCGTGCTCGTCTTTCCACAATTTAGTTTCCCTGGTTGTTAAAAGTGCAGGGCATTTTACAGTTCCGTGCTTCAGCGCCATAGCGACTATGATAAAAACATAGTCCCGGCATGTTTGCACGGCGACGGTGGTGCGGGGAAGATGAGCGGCTTTTGTAGCGGCGTCTGGGTGAATGCGACCTGCCCATATTGAGCTTGCTCACCTCTCTAGTGAGGCGTCCGATGGCCGTTAGTATAGCCACCGATGTAGCATCCTGTCTTACATTTGCGGTGCCTGCGGGTACCTCAGCAGGCTGTTGTGGAATCGCCGCGGTGGTAGGCCCCCTCACAAAGTCCATGACCTTGTCCGCCGATGCTGCTACTACATCGACGGTGTGTTTTTTAAACATTGGCGCAAGTATGGCCTTTACCTGCGCCGGCAGCCTTGAGAAAAAGAGCTGCTTAATTAAGGCACTATCAGGAGGGACGTCCTCTGCCAGTTCCCTCATTCTACGGAGCAGTTCCGTCGGCCTGCGGTCACCTAAGTGCTCGTCATGGACCAGCGTTTGAAAACGCTTTTCCGCCGACACGGACGTCCGTAGTAGCACCTCCCGTTTTATGCTATCGTAAGTGGAGTTTAACGGGGTGTCCGTTATTAAGTCCTTGACCGCAGGAGTCAATGACGCGGGGAAGGCACTGAATAAAATGTGCAGCTTCGCTTGCTCTGACACGTTGTTCGCCGCAAAATAAGGCTCGAGTTGAGCAAACCAAACCCGAACATCACCGGCGAAGGCAGGCAACGTTGTCATTGTCACTACAGAAAGTAGATACAAAATATTTTAAAAAAAAATATATATAATCTGTCCGAAATCTGAAAGGACGCCGAACATGGACCACGTGGAGAAGAAAGGAGAAATATGGGGAAAATCTTTAAACAGAGACAATACAAAAAAAAATTTTAACAGGCTAATGGGGGAGGAGAAGAAAGAAACAAAATTACCATGAAATAAAGCTAAAAAAAAATTATATCAGGAAGAGCCGTGAAGCAAAAAAAATGTGGACAATATGGGTTTTTTTTTTATTTTTTTATTTTTTTTGTAAATGTGTGTGAACCTGAAGATAAATGAACTCTTTAAGTACTTACATTTTGGCCGAAGAGTGCTAATGCGGAAAAACTTCGTGAAAGTTCTTTTTTTTTTTTTTTTTTTTTTTTTTGTTGAGTTTTTTCTTATGCGCGGTGCGCGTTAACACGACAGAAATGTTCAAGGTAGAAAAAAAGATAGCATTAGAAGTTATTCCTGTGGGTAGTGGTTCGCTTGGTTTTCTTTGTTGAGAAGTTCGTTTTTTTTTGTTTTTTTTTTGTTGTTGTTTAAAGTTTTAAACGTGCTCTCCCGAATCCGTTGTCTGTTTATGTGGGTGGTCGGAAACCATGTGCTGGTTTTTAAAATGCGCGCCTTCCTTGCCCTGTTAAAACGCGAAAGAAGTGTCTGTTCGGAAATGTGTTATCACGCCGGAGTCACCATTTTAGGGAATTTCCCTAATAAAATAAAATAACACAATTCTATGAACAATGACAAACAAACTTCTTCAACTTAACAAGGAAAAGGTTTATTCGCAGAGCGTACTGAAGGAAGAAAGTAGAGTCGGGTCTCCACTGCCTTACGAGGTAGTTACAGCTGGCGGCTGTCGTCAATACCTTTAGTAGGAGCAGCGAAGAGAACAGGCGTCTAGCACCGACGAAGGCTGGTAGCGTAAGAGAGAGTTTTCTTTTGGGACCGGAAGCTGTCTGGTCCCTAGGGGTTAATTTGTATTCGTGTGCAAGTCCTCAGATTGGACAGTTTAATGCCGCATCACTCACTCAGAGGAAGCGAATGCGCGAGAAGAAAAGGGGTCTATTTGTGTCTGCTACAACCTTTAATGCATCCAAAACCAAACTCCTATCCTTACATCATCAACGCTCTGATCCCCAGCTGGCATCAATTGTGATGGATGGCTCTCGTCTAGGTGAGGCCCCGTGTTTTGACAAGCTTCTGGGTTTGACCTTTACTCCTGATCTGAAATGGAACACGTACATCAAGTCTGTTGCCAAGGTCACTGGAAAGATGGTGGGATCCTTCTACCGCTCCAGAAGATATCTCACTACTGATGCAATTCTCTATTTATATAAAAGCCAAGTACGTCCAAGGATGGAATACTGTTGCCATATCTGGGCAGGAGCTGCTAAAAACAGCCTATCCTGCCTTGACAGAGTACAAAATAGACTTTGTGGCTTAGTGGGGGATGCCCTTTTCTCTACCCTGCAACCTCTCTCCCACAGAAGAGACGTTGTGAGCCTATCCTTGTTTTATCGTTATTTCCATGGCAGATGCTCGTCTGAACTCCAATCTCTGGTCCCCCCTCGCCAATCTTTCACGAAAAACACCCGTCTAGCTGAATTCACTGTGAAAAATTTCCCCCACTCTATATCGGTGCCTAATTCAAAACGCGGATTCCATAAACAAAGGTTCTTTCTTAGAACTGCACGCCTGTGGAACTCTGTTCCGTCTGCCTGCTTCCCTCCAGACTACAACTTGGATGTCTTCAAGTCCAATGTTAACAAATTCCTAATGAACCGCCCCCTTAAGTAAACACTTCATCAAATCTCCACACTAACGTAATGTACTTGCAATAACCCTTATCCCTGAGTGGCTTCCGGGCCTTGATAAGTGGTGATCACTGTGTAAAAAAAAAAAAAATTTCTACTGCATAATTTGGAAGCTAACATCTTAACTTATTAGAATTGATAAAATAAAAATTTTGTTGAAACGGGACGGAGTTAGACACCAGGGTCGTTTTTTAATGTGGAGAAAAGGAACAACATTAAAAATTGTCTCAGTCGTGAAGGATTTCTCCTCCACAGACAGAGAAAAAGAAATTGAAGTGCAGCAATGCAGCATCTGAACAGATACTACACTTTGACCCGAAGGCCTCCGTTGTTTTTTGGGGTTTTTTTTAATCTGAAAACTCCATTTGTCGACTACAAAACTCCGTCCCAATAGTGTAGAAGCGTCAAGTTTTTTTTTTTTGTCTTCTTTTCTGTTTTTATTAAATTATTTTTAATGTCTCTTTTTTTTTATTACGTATATTACGTATATAAGTAAAAATAAATGTTATTTAAATTATTTTTTTTAATTTTCTTTTTACAGGCTGTCCAAAAAGTCGCTGAAGGATTTTGAACTTTAATAGATTCTGTATTTTTGATGATATCTTTCTGTAATTTTAAGACATTGCAAAATTTCAGGTAATAAAAATCCAAAATCCAACCAATTTTTATTTTTCAAAAACAACGTCTTTTAAATGTTACCTATTTTTGGCTTCGTGTATTTGTATACAGGGTGTCCAAAAAGCCACTGGAGGGTTTTGAACTTAAATAGATTCTTGATTTTTAATAAATGCAAAATTCAAACAATGTTTATTTATGAAAAATGTTGCCCATTTTCAGCTTCGTGTATACAGGGTGTCCAAAAAGTTACTGAAGGATTTTTCACTAAAATAGATGCTTTATTTTTGATGATATCTTTTTTTTTTTTTTTTTTTTTTTTTACATGGGTGTCACCACTTATCAAGGCCCAGAGGCCACTCAAGGATAAGGGTTAATAGGTATACATTAGTCATTGTGATTTTAGCATAGTAAACAGTGGGAATTTTGTAACTTGGATTACTTAGGGGGACGATTCAATTAGAACTTGTTCACATTGGACTTTTTCTTTTTTTTTTTTTCATAGGTATAACCACATTATCAAGGCCGATAGGCCACTCAAGGATAAGGGTTAAAGAGTGTACAGTAGAAATTGGACAATATAATAATCATTAGTAATGAAAATTTGTTAAATTTGATAACTTATATGGAACGGCTCATCAAGAACTTATTTACGTTAGACTTGAACACAACCATATTGTAGTCAGCCGGAAAGCAGGAAAACGGAAGACAATTCCACAGGCGTGCAGTTCTAATAAAAAAGCTTTGTTCATGGAATCTACGTTTAGGTTTAGGCACAGATAAAGAGTGGGGGGAATTATTGATAGTGTTTACAGCTAGACGAGTGTTTCTTGTGAAAGTTTTGCGAGGGGGGACCATAGATTGAAGCTCAGTCGAACACTTTCTATGAAAATAACGATACATCAGAGACAAACTCGCAACATCTCTTCTGTGAGATAGAGGTTGCAAGGAAGAGAAAAGGGCATCTCCTACGAGGCTACGAAGTCTATTTTGAACTCTATCAAGGCAGGACAAGTCCTTTCTAGCAGCTTCTGCCCAGATGTGGCAACAGTATTCCATCCTTGGACGTACCTGGCTCTTATATAAATAGAGAATTGCATCAGCAGTGAGATATCTACTGGATCGATAGAAAGATCCCACCATTTTTCCAGCGGCCTTGGCAACAGATTTGATATACGTGTTCCATTTAAGATCAGGAGTAATGGTCAAGCCCAGAAGCTTGTCAAAACTTGAGGCCTCCTGAAGACGAGAGCCATTCATTTCAATTGATGCCAGATGGGGATCAGAATGTTGATGATGTAAAGAGAGAAGCTTGGTTTTAGATGCATTAAAAGTAACCAGCCACTCCTTTCCCCATTGTACTACATGCTCAAGATCAGAGGAGAGAGAATTGGAGAGAACTTGGTCGTTTACTGTCTTAGATGTGCTACCATAAATGGTAGTGTCGTCAGCATAAATGTCTACAAATGATGTAAGGATGTGATTTGGAAGATCATTAATGTAGATCAGGAAAAGAGTTGGGCCCAGGATGGACCCCTGAGGGACACCGGCATTAATACTGTGGGCTTCTGATTTTTGCCCCTCAACTACTACTCTTATGAACCTATCAGAAAGAAATGATTTAATAATTGAGAAGACATTTCCAGCTATACCATAGCTAGAGATCTTATGAAGTAAACCTTTATGCCATACCCTATCAAAGGCCTTAGATATGTCAAGAGCAATTGCCCTAGAAAGGTTGCCTCCGTCGAGAGATTTGCTAATCCTATGAGATATAACTGTAAGCACATCTGCTGTAGATCTAGCAGAACGGAAACCATATTGAGTGTCACTAAGGTTATTTTTGTTGAGATGGTTGATTACTTCTGTATTTAACACAGATTCCAGCAACTTACTCATGACGCACAGGAGACTTATTGGCCTGTACTGAGAGGGAGATAAGCGATCACCTGAATTCTTAAATACAGGGCATACTGATGAAATTTTCCAGGGAGATGGGAAGCAATTCTCCTTAAGACAACGTTTAAATAGTTTTGTAAGTATGGGCGCTAGTTCAGGTTGAAGTTTTTTGAGTACTATAATTGGAATACCGTCCGGGCCAGTTGCTTTACTGGAATCAAGGTTTTTGATTAGCTTGGCAACATCACGTACAGATATACGTATATCACATAGTGTGTTTTCAGATACAGGAGGAAATATTGGGGGTTGGCGGCCTTGATCGCAAAAGGTAGAATTAGCTGCAAAGTTCTTGACAAAGAGTTTGGCTTTTTCTGATGCTGACGAGATTACCTCAGGTCCATTGATGATAGTTGGGATGGAGCACACGCTTCTGTTCAGAATTCTGTTTGCTATTTGCCAAAACTGGTGGGAACCAAGCCGCTGCTCAGCTACTTTGGACTTAACAGATTGAGCATACAACTCTCTTGCGTTCCTTATTACTTTCTTACAATGGTTGCTGGCAGTCCTGAAAGCGGCTATAGTTTCCATACATCTATTACGTTGGAAACAGTGGAAAAAGTGATTTCTGTGCACAATGGCAGCAGCACATTCTGGAGAGAACCATGGCTGGCTGTTAGGTTTTTGCTGAAACTTTTTCGAGGGTATGAAACGATCAATACCTACAATTAACCATTCCGTCAGGTCTAATACTATAGAGGACACATCCTTTTTAAATATGGAATGCAGAGGTAGATCAGTTATAAATGTACGGAAGCTATCCCAGTCAGCCTTAGTGTATCGATATACTGTATGATGGAGAGGTACGTCTGGGGACTTATTACATTTCATTTTTATCTTAATTGATACAACAGAGTGGTCGGAAGATCCAAGAGGCGACAGAACAGAAACTGAACATAGTTCAGGGCAAGTTGTGAGAAAAAGGTCTAGTAGGCTCGCATACTGGCCGTCATTGTCGGGCACATGGGTGGGTTCCTGAACAATCTGAGTGAGGTCATAGGCAATGGAGAAATCATGACAGAACCTCCCCTCATCATCGGTCTTGTTTGAGTGGGTCAACCATTCGACGTTGTGAACATTGAAGTCTCCACATACGTGAATGTTAGCTGAAGGATAAGCAGATAGGACTTGGTCAATTTTCTCAGATATGCTTTTAAAGATAGTAACTCCGCTGTTGTGGGGGCGATAGAGAGTAAATAAAAATGCCGTAGTGTGACCTAAAGCAACCCGGAAGCACATATAGGGTAAGTTAGGATCTTCCCTGGAGACGTCCCTACCACATGGAAAGCCATCTTTAATATAGGCACATATTCCATGCCCATGGCGATCTTGGGGATCAGATTTAGAAGTTAAGTTAGAGTATCCTTTAATTGCAAACTCTTCTAGGGAAATAGCCTTTCCAATGCCAGTTTCACTTAAAAATAAAAGGTCTGGTTTAGTCTCCTGTAATTGGGTTTCAACCTCTGGAAGGTTAGAACGTAGACCCCTGATGTTGGAGAAGGAGACATGGTAGTAGGGGTCTACGTTGGAAGTTGGAGAACCGGGTTTAATCGTGTATTTTTTCTTGAAACTTTCTGAAACTATCTTTCTGTAATTTTCATACAATCTCACTAAGAGACTGAAAAATGTTTATAAGGAAAAAAAAATTCAAACAATCAATGAAGCATCAATTAACCCATTCTCAAATGTACAGTGTATCTAAAAGTCGTGATTTTTTTCTTTCTTTCTCTCTCTCCTCCTCCTCTCTCTTTTTAACACATTATTACATAAACATTTCACAGTGAGTGATTTAGAACTACAGGCTGTCCAAAAAGTCACTGGAGGGTTTTGAACTTCAATACATTCTTTATTTTTGATGATGTCTTTCTGTGATTTTAACACAATCTGACTAAGAGATTGAAAAATGTTTCTAAGGAAAAGAAATTCAAACACTCCTTAAAGCAGTTTGGTATTCCCCATTCTCAGGGTGTCTAAAAGTCGTGATTTTTCTTTCTTTCTCTCTCTAATAGATTATTATATAAACATGTCGCAGTGAGTGATTTAGAACTACAGCCTGTCCAAAAAGTCACTGAAGAGTTTTGAACTTCAATACATTCTTTATTTTTGATAATATCTTTCTGTAATTTTAAGACAATCTTACTAAGACATGGCAAAACATCACGTAATAAAAATGCAAAATTCAACCAATTTTTATTTTTCAAAAACAACGTCTTTTAAACGTTACCTATTTTTGGCTTTGTGTATTTGTATACAGGGTGTCCAAAAAGTCACTGAAGGGTTTTGAACTTAAATAGATTCTTTATTTTTAATGGTATCTTTCTGTAATTTTAACAACATTCGGACTAAGACATTGGCAATATTGTTTAATAAATGCAAAATTCAAACAATGTTTATTTATGAAAAATGTTGCCCATTTTCAGCTTCGTGTATACAGGCTGTCCAAAAAGTTACTGAAGGATTTTTCACTAAAATAGATGCTTTATTTTTGATGATATCTTTCTGTAATTTTCATACAATCTCACTAAGAGACTGAAAAATGTTTATAAGGAAAAAAAAATTCAAACAATCAATGAAGCATCAATTAACCCATTCTCAAATGTACAGTGTATCTAAAAGTCGCGATTTTTTTCTTTCTCTCTCGCCCCCTCATCTCTCTTTTTAAAACATTATTACATAAACATTTCACAGTGATTTAGAACTACAGGCGGTTCAAAAAGTCACTGGAGGGTTTTGAACTTCAATACATTCTTTATTTTTGATGATGTCTTTCTGTAATTTTAACACAATCTGACTAAGAGATTGAAAAATGTTTCTAACGAAAAGAAATTCAAACACTCCTTAAAGCAGTTTGGTATTCCCCATTCTCAGGGTGTCTAAAAGTCGTGATTTTTCTTTCTTTCTCTCTCTAATAGATTATTATATAAACATGTCGCAGTGAGTGATTTAGAACTACAGCCTGTCCAAAAAGTCACTGAAGAGTTTTGAACTTCAATAGATTCTTTATTTTTGATAATATCTTTCTGTAATTTTAATACAATCTCACTAAGACATGGCAAAACATCACGTAATAAAAAATGCAAAATTCAACCAATTTTTATTTTTCAAAAACAACGTCTTTTAAACGTTACCTATTTTTGGCTTTGTGTATTTGTATACAGGGTGTCCAAAAAGTCACTGAAGGGTTTTGAACTTAAATAGATTCTTTATTTTTAATGGTATCTTTCTGTAATTTTAACAACATTCGGACTAAGACATTGGCAATATTGTTTAATAAATGCAAAATTCAAACAATGTTTATTTATGAAAAATAATGTCTTTTAAATATTGCCCATTTTCAGCTCTTTTCCAAAAACATTATTCATGACAGATTGCAGAATCTCTGGATTGCGATTTAACTCCCTTATTTCGTTCCTGATGTTTTCCTTCATTTTTTTTTTTTTGCGGGGGGGGGTAACATACACTCTTTCTTTAAGATATTCCCATAAGAAAAAGTTGGGGCTAGTCAAGTCTGGGGAATTTGTAATTGATTAGAATTGACAAAAAAAAAAAAAAAAAAAAAAAAAATCAGTCGAAACCATTATTTTTTATTTGAAGACTTCATTTATCGACTACAAATCTCGTCCCAATAGTGTAGAAGCACCCAATAATGACTTACCAGACTAAATTCGAAAGATATCACCAAACTCAGATACATATTTACAAACCAAAACACATGTAGGGAGTTTCTGTAATTTTAATAATAACCCTTATCCTTGAGTGGCTTCCAGGCCTTAATAAGTGGTGACCTCCATGTAAAAAAAAGTAAATGACGTCTCGGATGACAAATATCGAAAAATTGTCCAAAACCATTAATTCCTTCACTCTCAACTGGGCAGTTTTTTGCAAGTAATCATATCGGATGGATTAACTTTGCTTACTTTTAATATTCTGAACTTCTGGTTGCGTCATGGAGTAGCGGTAAGATGTCAGATTTTCTTTCATTTTCTTTTCCGTCTTCGCATCACGGGTTCAAGCCTGCCTGCCTACTACCACTTTTTTTTTTTTTTTTGCTCAACACACACTTCCAAACACCCAGGCTAGTCTATAATAAAAATCTCACCTGTCTGTTTAAAATGTATGTTTGTATCTATCTCTGCCTAAAACTTTCGACAGAGGCGACGGATTTTCACAAGATCGGTATCGTTTTGAAGCTCGACCCTTTGGATGACAAATATCGAAAAATTGGCGAAAAACATTAATTCCTCAAGTGGGCACTTTTCTACAAGGAGGGGTCAGTTTTTTTCGCTGATATTTTCGAAAGTCATCCCCGCTTTTTGACTGTCTAGCCTTAATTTAAACCTGCGCCACTTTCGGTTTGGTGAGGGATGCAAGGACAAAGACGTCACTTTTTTTATTTTTTACGTTCTTTTCCTCCTTCGTGGTATGGTTGCTAGCCTGCCTGCCTCACTATCACATTTTTTTTTTTTTTTGCTCAACATACATCTCCAAACACCGGGGCAGTGCTGGACCCCAAAGCTAGTTATATAATGAAGGTCCACAGAAAATTTCAGCCAGATCGGTCCAGTCAGGTTAGGGTTATTTTTAATTTACATCCGGTGTAATATTAACGTTTCTTCTTGATGTAGGTAGAATAATCTATATATAAATAAAAGTGAACGTGTCTGTGTGCCTTTGTGTGTGGCTGTGTACATTTCCCTACACAATAACTCTGTCAATTTTAAGTCTACAGACTCGAAATTTAATATATACGGTACTGAGATTTGGGAAAATCTTTGTGATTGGTTTTCGGACAGAAATTGGGCTGTTAAGGGGTCAAAGTTCAACGATTTGACCTTTGAGAACTCAACAAACTCCTCTGACAATTTTGGGTCTAAACTCTTGAAATTTTAGATATAGGTTCCTTGGACATGGATCTAACTTAATAACTTGATTTGAGCCCAAAACAATAAATGTTAAATGGTCATAATAGGGGTCAAAGTTTAAAAAAAATTTGACCTCCACGGTCTCTACCAAATTACTCAGACAGTTTCTGGTTTAAACATTTGAAATTTTACATAAAGGGTATTCAGAGATAGGGTAAGCTTTTTAATCGGTTTGGGTCGAAAATTTTTAGTTACTAATATATAAATGTATGTATGTATGTAGGTTTGCCCTTTGGAAGGTCTTGTTTTTAATCCTTCAGGGAGACTAGCCACCCTCCTCACCAAACAAGTCTGGTGGGAGAACCAGTTTAGTCGCCGGTGACTCGACCATGAGGCAGGTAGTACTGGGTTACATGGTACCAGTAGCATATGACATGACCTGACAAAAAGGGCGAATGAACTCTTTTTCTGGGTCAACGGCCAACTAGCACTACTCTCATTGAAATAAATTAATTTAAATATGAAGTCGACCGCTTGACATATAAACACCCGAATTATTAACTATGTGTCTAAAAATGAGTCGTAGGCGATAAAAGAACAGACGCACGGACTTTCTTTACTGGTAAATATCTCAGACAAGAAATTGTCTTGATTTCAGATTGCGTATTGCTTCTATATTTCTTTTCAGCCTAATTGCCCAGTTTTTAATTTAATTCATGCCTGGCCAAGTTACTGTTGTAAAATCTAAATGTGACGAAGTTCAGGATCTATTCAAAATATATAAGCAGAATATTGGTTTTCTTTCCTTTCCTTTTCCTTAAAAAAGAAGAGAAAGCTCTCACTAAACGACCACAAATGTAAAGTGTGCCCCCCTCCCCATCTCCAATGACCTGGGATAGAAAGGGTAGAATTCCTTAGCGTCATTTGCATGGTGGTCGAAGAGAGCCACACACCGAAGATGTAATTTTAGCTAAGTACATTTTTTGTTTTTTCTTTGCACACTTTATTTTATATCTTATTTTGTCCTCGTTTTTTTTTTTTTAAACCAAACAAATCTAACCCTCTTTTTTCTTTTTTTTTTCGTTTGTGCTCATATCATTCTATGTAATTTTATCTTATTTCTCACAAATCTTGACCATTCTTGATTCACTTATTTTAAAACAATTTCCTGACAAATTTTTCTTTTTTACCATGTCACATCGACGTAGTAATGGGGTGGGGGAATCCCTATTTAGATTAATTAGATGACAGAAGAACTTTATTTAAGTACAATACTTAATATTAACAGCCATGGTAAGGTGCAAAAAAAAAGTGCCGCCCAATTTAACTTTCACTATTCGTAACCTAAATATGCAGTATCTTAGCTGTGATACTAGAGCTATTCTTCCTGAGTGGATGCTATGCTCTGTGCGTGACTTTAATGTCTTCCTATAAATACAAAATACGAATTTCCGATCCGCCATGAACTAGTTCTTGTAACTGGAACAAACACCTAACTGCTAGCTACGAAATCCCAATATACATTTTACCTCCAAGACGATTACCTCTGTCTAACCTGCATGCGCAAAAAAAAAAAAACCTTACCTGGCACTCTAAATCCTAATGTAGATCTGTTTCTTGCAAATTAATAACCCCTGTCCCTTGAAGGCTAACAATCTGCTCCTTCCCACCAAACCGCCACTTAATTCCTACATTTCACACCGTTTTGTACTGGAATCTTTAACTTCCAGCCCCTAACCCTCACATGCTAACTGCTTAGTCATCACTACACATCTATACAATTCTACCCTTTAGACATGCATTGAGTTCATTCCTATTCCAGTTGGTATTTAACAGCCAAAGTATGTACTCGGAAGCAAAGCACACCGCACTGCATTACACAACTATGTCTCCTCTTAGATAGCTTTGCAATGCAAATACGAAACTGAACCAATGCTCCTTGCTATGCTAAATGTCCATAACTCTTACTTGAAAGCTGAAAACATCTTCTCTCAATAGAAACTCACTTTGTACCTTCAACTTTATTTGCACCTACTAAAACCAGCCCATATATCTATTTACCAAATTACACATGACTCAAAACTTACTGTTTTACCCGTACTATATTGCACTCGCATCTCATGCCCTGCTGTCATCTAAAATATAGTTTGGGCACAACTCGTAGTTCAATTCTTAACACCTACTCACACTTTAATGTTATACTAGACCCAAGCTCACATGAATAAAAAAAAAATAAATAAAAAAAAAATAATAATAAAAAAAATATATATATATAAAAGAGAAAGCCTCAAACCACATTATCTCCTCCTAACAAGCCTCCTTACAATCATAGTTGCTTACACTGCATGAGCTCTACTCAACCCCTTTATCCAGTAACAATGAAATAACAATGTCCCTAATCCACTTTGAGGAGTGTAACTATTTAGCAGATATAACCTCTACAAACTAACCCAATAACATTAACTAACCACGCGGGGTCGCAGAAATACCTGGATTAGAACCCAGGCGCGGAGCAAACCCTCTCAGTGGTGACGGACCCAGTAGATCTTTCCAGATCATCCGTCTAGGAGAAGGAAAACTCTGAAACTAAACCAAAGAGGAGGGAGGCCTCTCCAGTCTTGGATGACAACCTTCCTAGAGCTGGTGACTCAAACAAATTACCGGTTTGCAAACCTAAATTGCTTAAGGAGTAGATAGGTACTGCCTATCGCCTGGCTTCCATACTCCTTCTTTGCCTATTAGTCAGGCGCAGAGATACTATCACAGTGATTCGACAGAAACACCCATTGGTAGATCTTGTTTCTTGTCTAGGGCAATGAACGTTTCCCCACTCCCGACACACCCCACCCCTAAAGCTGGGCACTTGAGAATGCTTGAGTACCATATATGCCTGAGCAATTAGATTGGGTTGACCTTCCTCTGATGGGTTGAGGGTACCGGATTGACAGTTACTGGCTGCTGTTTCCGACTGGTAGTACAGGAGTCCTAACTCTTTGGTAGTGCTTACAGCGGCTGCTCCATCAACAGTTGTATAATATTGGGATGTTTGCAGTGCCATGGCGCGCATGGAAAGGGACCCTGCACTCATCCTCGGTGGGCTTTCCTGAGGCCACAGTCCTAGTTGATGGAGGGTCAGCTGATGGTCTGCTTGTGATGCATGTGTGATATTCTGCATAACCTCCTGTTCGGTTTCCCCTAACCTAACTGAAACTCGTTAAAAAACATGATGACAGTACAATCTAAAAAAAAGCTTAAACCAGGCTTAGGGTCAAACAAATCCAACTTGCCTCCTCCCTTGAGGCTTGCATTCACAAATATCCGTGGGCTTAGAACTAATTTAGCTGATGTTGAAGCATTTCTCCTAACAAATACCCCGGATATCTTAGCACTAAGTGAGACTAACCTACACTCCTCCATCCCCTCTAACTACTTTAACATGCCTGGATATCTCCCACTCTGTCGTAAGGACTCTGACAGACATATGCACGGACTTGGAGTTTACATTCGTAATACCCTTCCCTTGACTTGAGAAACAAACCTAGAAACGGATGATCAAGCCTTTATGTGCTTTAGACTAATCATGCAACACAACATTAGCTACTTTTACTTTCTCTACCGCTCTCCTTCGACCCAAGACTGCACCATGATAAACAAAGTATCTGAAAGCATAGACACAGCACTCTCCTTCGACACTAGCGCC
>NC_136527.1:137240840-137273340 GCF_053919585.1 Euprymna scolopes
ACGTGCATTTACGGACCAACAGTTGCTTAATCTCTTACAATTTCTTAACAAAATAACGGTGCTAGTGTATTTATTGATCTGTGCTGAAATAATAACAAATTGTAGGCGTCTTTCTCTGATGGTATTAGATATGGCAGGCAGGTTGCCATAAAGTTGCTGCTTCGTGGGATGATTTTGCCAAGATATATTTAATACGGTTCGTATTACCTGTGTATAAGTCGACTTAAATGATCTGTGTCATGGCTATTTTCTGCACAGATAATTTCCTTTTTAGTATTTTTTTTTTTTGTAAGACATATTATAAATTGTTTCTCAGCATCCGTGAGCAATAGTACATGCATTTATGCATACTCCCCAAAGTCCATAAGCTGGGGCCTCACCACTGGATATAGTTTAAGGTCATATCCAGGACCCCCATTGAGGGACTTTTACCCTCTGCAGGGGGGCAGTCGGCGTATTCTAATGCCCCACCGACAGGGCCTTCTGATCAGGAGTAAAGGTCAAGCCCAGAAGCTCGTCAAAACATGGAGCCTACCAGAGACGAGAGCAATCCATCTCAATTGATGCCAGATGGGGACCAGAGCGTTAAGTTAAATGGTCTGTGTCATGGCTCTTTCCTGTTCAAGTCTGTTGCCAAGTACGTCCAAGGATGGAATACTCTTGCCATATCTGGGCAGGAGCTGCTAAAAACAGCCTATCCTGCCTTGACAGAGTACAAAATAGACTTTGTGGCTTAGTGGGGGATGCCCTTTTCTCTACCCTGCAACCTCTCTCCCACAGAAGAGACGTTGCGAGCCTGTCCTTGTTTTATCGTTATTTCCATGGCAGATGCTCGTCTGAACTCCAATCTCTGGTCCCCCCTCGCCAATCTTTCACGAAAAACACCCGTCTAGCTGAATCCACTGTGAAAAATTTCCCCCACTCTGTATCTGTGCCTAAATCAAAGCGCGGATTCCATGAACAAAGCTTCTTTCTTAGAACTGCACGCCTGTGGAACTCTGTTCCATCTGCCTGCTTCCCTCCAGACTACAACTTGGATGTCTTCAAGTCCAATGTTAACAAATTCCTAATGAACCGCCCCCTTAAGTAAACACTTCAGCAAATCTCCTCACTAACTTAATGTACTTGCAATAACCCTTATCCCTAAGTGGCTTCCGGGCCTTGATAAGTGGTGATCACTGTGTAAAAAAAAAAATATGTTGGGGGAAAACCAGCTCCCCATACATAGGGGAATGTCTAAATGAATAGCAATCATACGGAATAGCAATTGTCTGATATGCACTGCTCTTTAAATTTTTTTAGCGGGTTGGTTAATTTTTTTTTTTTTTGCGCTCGCATGGGTACTTGCTATTTTCTTTTAAGGCCGAGTTGCTCAATGTTTTTACAATAAAACCGCTCCACACCCGAGTAACGCCGGGTACCCCCACTAGTAGATTTAGAAATAGAAGAATGTATAACTCACTGTGCTTACATCTGGTAATGCTGGTGGAGCTCTCTGGAAAAAATAGAGATAGAATCGTTTTAGGAGCAATAAAAACGGACTGATATAAGCGTCTATACTTGAATTGTTGCAGATTTAGATTAAAAAAAAAAAATGTTGAATGTTGAACAAAGATGGCGGCAAAGAATCAAATGCAGGTTCGCGACAGAGACTGAATCCAAAACTTGACGGTTTTAATAGTAACTTTGGAAGCTTCTGATTGGTTGGTTTATTATAAAAGTGGTTATAAAAATGATCGTCGAAATCATTGGTGTCATACCCTCATTATGGTCAAAAACGTTTTAATAAAAAAAACATAACATTATATCACACAAAATGGCAAGAGCTCGGTGGATGGCAGCGCTCAGGCTGGCTTTGGTATTGTGAGAGGTCATGTTGATGATGTTCTCGAAGTAGGACCAAACAAAGTAGTCTAGCGGCTTCAGGTCGAGGGAGGGGAGGGGGCGGTGAGAGAAGGGTGCAAAGTCGTAGCACTCCTCCTGAAGCCAAGCCAGGGTCTCTTTGGATTTCGATTACTACGACATTGTCCCTTTGACTACTGTATGCTTATTAACCCTTATCCTCGAGTGGCTTCTGGACCTGGATAAATGCTGACTCCTGTTGTAAAAAAAAAAAAAAATCATTTGAAATCAAAATTAAAAATTCCGCAAGAACTTTCAGCTTAGTAAGTAGGTACTATATCCTGTATTCGACGCTCTGAAAAACAATCGTTTGAAACGATTAGATCGCGCAAAAAAAAACCCTTTTTTAAAATGATGGATAAATAATGAAAACTTATTTGAAAAAAAAATCATTTACGGAAATAAACTATATAAACAAGATCAAAGTGTAGTATCTGTTCTTCGGATGCTGCACTTCCATTTCTTGTTCTCTTTCGGTGGAGGCACAGTCCTTCACGACTGAGACAATTTTTATTTTTGTACCAATCACCAATACCGGGAGAGTTCTACAACGACCGCCAAATAGGCAAGACGCCTATGTTGCCTCCAGTAAGACATGCAACACGTCACCTGCCGGAATATCTCCAACTGAAGTATATCTGAAGACATGTAAATATGTATATAACTTTTCTTCCTTCTATATTATTGTTATACCTTTACTTTTCGTGTTTTTGTTAATTATTTGTGCAGACACAATAGTTTATCTATTATTTTCAGGGTCCCTGGCTTAGGTTTTTAAATTTTTTTTTATTTTCTCTTGCTCACCTTTACATCAAATCTGTTGCCAATGTCGCTGGAAAAATGGTGGGGTCGTTTTATCGATCCAATAGATATCTACTCTTATTAATATAGTGACGAAGGAAAACACCCAGTAATGTTGAAATTTATGAAGCAATGGTTGCCTAACCCTTAACAAAGATAATGTATTTAAATGTTAAATAAAATTATTTAACATGTTTGGCCTTGAGGCCAAGATCAAAGTGTAGTATCTGTTCCGGCAGATGCTGCACTTAAGATAATTTGTACCAGTCAATGGAGGGGAAACCCTCTATACTGGGAACCGCCTGGGTAATACCTAGGAGGTCCACCCTCCCAGGCCTTGCCACCGGGCTTTCCGGTGGGGCAAGTTTATTGCTTGCTGCCTGAGGCGCCCCGACCGGGGAATGCCGACGGGGTTACTCAGGCAATTTTTAAAATTGCAGGAGTGCCCCTCCTTTAGGGGAGCCTGCGGGGTTCCCACTTTCCGGCCTTGTGCCACATAATGCTGATGTGGGCAGCATTTAAATAAAAACCCTCTATACTGGGACAATTATTATTTTTGGTAACCAGAGTGACCCCTTTTAGGGGAGCTGGTTTTTACCTCACATTAAAAACGGCCTTGTGCCTAATTTGCTCAGTGGGGGAGCAAATAAATACCATCTGTTCCGGCAGATGCTGCAGGCTATGACTAGCTATGACTAGCAAAGACCAGATGTGGGGGCAACCCCACATGCCTGACCTTTAACCAGCTCCCATTTCCCACCTCTCGGGAGCTGGTCCCCTTTTTCCCTTCCCCCTCCCTTCACTCCTCACATTAAAAATCGGCCTTGTGCCTAATTTGCTCGGTGGGGGAGCAAATAAATACCATCTGTTCCGGCAGATACTGCAAGCTATGACTAGCTATGACTAGCAAAGACCAGATGTGGGGGCAACCCCACATGCCTGACCTTTAACCAGCTCCCATTTCCCACCTCTCGGGAGCTGGTCCCCTTTTTCCCTTCCCCCTCCCTTCACTCCTCACATTAAAAATTGGCCTTGTGCCTAATTTGCTCGGTGGGGGAGCAAATAAATACCATCTGTTCCGGCAGATGCTGCAAGCTATGACTAGCTATGACTAGCAAAGACCAGATGTGGGGGCAACCCCACATGCCTGACCATTAACCAGCTCCCATTTCCCACCTCTCGGGAGCTGGTCCCCTTTTTCCCTTCCCCCTCCCTTCACTCCTCACATTAAAAATCGGCCTTGTGCCTAATTTGCTCGGTGGGGGAGCAAATAAATACCATCTGTTCCGGCAGATGCTGCAAGCTATGACTAGCTATGACTAGCAAAGACCAGATGTGGGGGCAACCCCACATGCCTGACCATTAACCAGCTCCCATTTCCCACCTCTCGGGAGCTGGTCCCCTTTTTCCCTTCCCCCTCCCTTCACTCCTCACATTAAAAATCGGCCTTGTGCCTAATTTGCTCGGTGGGGGAGCAAATAAATACCATCTGTTCCGACAGATGCTGCACTTCCATTTCTTGTTCTCTTTCGGTGGAGGAACAGTCGTTCACGACTGAGACAATTTTTATCTCCACGTTAACAAACGACCCTGGTGTCTAACTCTGTCCCGTGGGGACACTCATTATGTTCAAGACTTCTCATCACTGCCACCAAATTTCTTAAACAACCATTGTACTGTGCGTTCAGTAGTAGCTCCTGGGCCAAATGCTTTGTTTATATCGCAAGTTGTTTCAGCAGCTTTTCACCCTAGCTTGAATTGAAATAAGAAAATTGTGCAATAATATACATAATAAGATATATAAAGTAAACGTATTGTAACGAAAACTTATTTGAAAATACATCATTTGAAATCAAAATTAGAAATTCTGCAAGAACTTTGTTTGCAACCTAATAATTTAGCCTAAATGTGTGTGTGTGTGTGTGTGTGTGTGTGTGTATATATATGGGTGCACCTAACTCCTAGAATTAACTAAAATTTTCCTTATTCCAATGTTCAGATTTATGTTTTTAAAATGATATTTTTATCGTGTGTGTGCTACCATAGTTTATGTAAACCAAAACTTAAACAGTTATATTGAATTTGAAGTTTTCTCTTCCCTGCAGCCTCTCTCCCACAGAAGAGACGCTGCGAGCCTGTCTTTGTTTTATCGTTATTTCCATGGCAGGTGCTCGTCTGAGCTCCAATCTCTCGTCTCCCCCTCGCCAATCTTTCACGAGAAACACCCGTCTGGCTGAAACTAGTGTCAATAATTTTCCCCACTCTTTATCTGTGCCTAAATCCAAACGTAGATTCCAGGAGCAAAGCTTCTTTCTTAGAACTGCACGCCAGTGGAACTCTCTGCCGCCTGCCTGTTTCCCACCTAACTACAACTTGGACGTCTTCAAGCCCAAAATAAACAAACTCCTGACAAACCGCCCCCTTAAGTAAGACACTCTATCTAACCCCCAATACTAATGATTACTACAATACTATCTCATTGATTACTGTACACGCAATAACCCTTATCCCTGAGTGGCCTTCGGGCCTTGATAAGTGGTAACCCCCATGTAAAAAAAAAAGAAAAAAAAAGGATTATCTCCCTTTCTGTCTTGTATTATAACCTGAAAACAAGACGTAATTGCTTTAAAACGGTTGTCATTTTAAAATCTATAATATAAAGCTGAATGTCTGTGTGTGTGTGTGTGTGTGTGTGTGTGTGTGTGTGTGTGTGTGTGTGGTCACGAATAAGCTCCTATATGGTTGACTATTTTAAAAAACTGATTACATATAATGATAGAAGATGTATCGAGACACAGGAATGGGTATGTTTGATCTGGCAGAACGATGGTTCATTAAAATTGTGGGGTCTGCATTCGCGCCTAGACACAAAGTATGGAAATAAAAAAAATTAAAAAGAAACGTTTACAAGTGTTTTTGATATAGATGTACATAAGAATACTTCGATAAGTATGTTTTAACTTAAATAGGGATGGTATAATAAAATCGTGGGGTTTGCGTTCGCACCTGGCAGCCATCGAATGGAAATATGGCACAAACTTTAATAAAGACTTTTCATATCTATCTGCGTAAGTATACTTTGATAATTATGTTTCAGTTTGAAGAAATATGGTATAATAAAATTATGGGGTGTTCGTTTGCGCTTGACCTCCATAGAATGGAAATATGTCACAAAGTTTAACAAGGTTTTTTAATATCGATCCACAGAATATTGTGATAAGTGTTTCAGTGTGAACAGGTGTGGTATAATAAATTATGGGGTGTATCTATTTTATTTTTACTTTCATCATATTTTGCTTTGGTTTTGATACCCTCAAATTCGAAGCTATCTCTTTACAACCCTTCCTTTTCATAACCTATCATACTTTCATAAATCAGAGTCCATTTTCTGTAGGCTGTTTTTGAACCCAGTCAACGACGGGTACTTTTGCTAGTATATAGATATATATAGATATAGTCCATATGAAAATGCATAAAAAATCATACGAAAAGATTCTATAGTCTCTCATTAACAAATAAATAAACAAATAAATAAATAAAGGTAAAATAATTTTTTAAATTAATTAGATGAGTTCACTCTCAATTGAAGAAGGAAACTGTTGTTACAGTTATGTCCCCTTGTTATGAAGTATTATAGTCAGCCAACGTACTTCTAACTTCCGGTGTGTTTGTGACAGGGCAAATCATTTTCTTTATTTTTATCGTTCTTCAGTATTTCTCTTGCAAAGCGATTTATTCAAATAAAATATGAGAAAAAAGACATTATTGCTTTGGTTTTGATACCCCCAAATTCGAAGCTATCTCTTTACAACCCTTCCTATTCATAACCTATCCTACGTTCATAAATCAGAGTCCATTTTCTGTAGGCTGTTTTTGAACCCAGTCAACGACGGGTACTTTTGCTAGTATATATATATATATATATATATATATATATATATATATATATAGTACTTTAATGGAGAATGCTCCGACGAACTACAAGCCCTTGTACCCCTTCAATGTAACCCTAACCCCCGACATGAAAGTTTATCTCCACATTCTGCTCTGGTTTTGAACCAAAGATGTGAGCATGTCAATATTCAATTTAGCTTCGAGTATACATATATCCATAGATAGATATATATATATATATATATACTAGCAGTTCCATCCAGCTTTGCTCGGGCCCTATGTACTGTTCATAAGGTTTTTTTTTTTTTTTTTTTTTTTTTTACATAGTATCACCACATTATCAAGGCCAAGAGGCCACTCAAGGATAAGGGTTAAAGAGTGGACAGTAGAAATTGGACAATATAGTAATCATTAGTAATGAAAATTTGGTAAATTTGATAACTTATATGGAACGGCTCATCAAGAACTTATTTACGTTAGACTTGAACACAGCCATATTGTAGTCAGCCGGAAAGCAGGAAAACGTAGGCTGTTTTTGAACCCAGTCAACGACGGGTACTTTTGCTAGCATATATATATATATATATAAAGTATGAACACCTTTTCTCTTCGCACAGAAGGGACATAGCGAGCTTGTCTCTGCTTTTTATCTCTTATTTTCATGGCAAGTGCTCGACTGAGCTCCAATCTATGTCCAAACTTTCACGGAGAAGCACTCGTCTAGCTGAAACCACTATCATTAATTTCCCACACTCTTTATCTGTGTCTAAACCTAAACCTAGATTCCATGAACAAAGGTTTTTTTTTTCTTAAACCTTGTGGAACTGTCTTCCGTTTGCCTGCCTTCCAGCTGACTACGATATGATTGTCTTCAAGTCCAACGTAAACAAATTTCTTGATGAACCGTCCCTTAAGTAATCCAGTTTAGCAAATTTCAACAACTAACGATTACTATGATATTGTCCCAGTGACTACTGTACATCCTTTAACCATTATCCTCGAGTGGTCTCTGGGACTTGATAAGTGGTGATGCCTATAAAAAAAAATTGTGGAACTCTCTTCCGTTTTCCTGCTTTCCAACTGACTACAATATGGCCGTCTTCAAGTCCAATGTAAACAAGTTCTTGATGAGCCGTTACCCCTTAAGTTAACAAATTTACCGAATTTCCATTACTATATTGTCCAATTGACTACTGCACACTTTTTAACCCTTATCCTCGAGTGGCCTCTGGACCTTGATAAGTGGCAATGCCTATGTAACAAAATATATACACTTGTGCCCGATATTATTCATACCCCCCCTTGAAAATTGAGTTTATTAGGTGTAACTTTGTAAGAATTTATTGTTTACGTCCATATTGATACATATTCTTAATAAACCTCTTCTGATCATTTTCGTCATTTTAAAATCTCGGGATACTTGTAATAAAAGAAATATACAGCTATTTATAAAATCTGCAATGTTCAAAAATAATCATACCCCCTTATTTTTTCAGTATTAATCGAGTTTCTGACTGTTTGTTTCCTGTTTGATTCTTATTTTGAATGCTTTTATACAACCTTTGATTAATTTCATTTCGTTTTTTGCATTTTTCAGAAATTAAAATGATATCAACTGAAAACCAAAAAAAGAATAAAAATTATTAGAATGGGGAAGAAAAAAGAGCTTAGTAATGATCTTAGGACTAAAATTGTGAATTCATATAAGGATGGTTTAGGTTACAAGTCAATTTCCAAGAAATTTGAGGTCCCTACAGCAACAGTACAGAGCATCATCAAAAAGTTCCAGAGCCACCACACAACAAACAACTTGATTGGTAGAGGAAGGAAAAGGAAACTGTCTGCTAGAGCCACCAGGAATATTGTAAGAAGTGTTAATGCAAATCCAACCACCACTACTAAGGACATTTTAGAAAATCTGGAGTCTTCTGGCATAAAAATATCAAGGCAAACATTGCAAAGGACTCTGCATGAAAATGGTCTGAAAGGAAGAAGACCAAGAAGGACTCCATTGCACACCGGAAAAAGCCTTGCAGCACGTCTAAAGTTTGCTAGGACCCATGTGAATTCTCCAGAGTCCGTTTTCTCAAGTATTTTGTGGACTGACGAAACAAAAATTGAATTGTTTGGCCATATGGATGCTTCTTACGTTTGGAGGAAGAAAGGAGAAGCTTACAACCCAAAGAACACCATACCCACGGTGAAACATGGTGGTGGTAGCCTAATGTTTTGGGGCTCCTTTTCGGCTAGTGGTCCAGGTAGTTTGGTCAAGATAGATGGAACCATGAAGAAGGAGCAATATTTGGAGATACTCCAGAAAAACATTAGACAGGATGCGGAGAAGCTCCATTTAGGACCAAACTGGGTCCTTCAACAGGATAATGATCCAAAACATACTGCCAAAATAGTCAAGAAATGGTTTGAGGATAATCACATTAATGTTTTGGAATGGCCTAGCCAGAGTCCTGACCTGAACCCTATCGAAAACCTCTGGCACATATTGAAAACTGAGGTTAAAAAGCGGAAACCTAGAAATTTGAGGGATTAAGAGAACTACTGCATTGAAGAATGGTCAAAAATCAGTGTTGATGCTTGTAAAAACCTTGTTGATAAATATCCAAAACGGTTACAGGCAGTTATTAAGAATAAAGAACATGCTACTGACTATTAGTAAGAGAGGTATGAATAATTTTGAACTAGTGCCATTATTGTTTTTCTTAGTATAATGCTTCAAACTTGCATAATTTATTTATTTGTTGAGTTTAAATTAAATGCTTATGCTTGATTTATTGTTTGAAATCCCTTTAATATTGTCTATCTTCTGGTTTGAGCAATATTCTTATAGAAATCTCAAAGATCCGAGGGGTATGAATAATATCGGGCACAAGTGTATATATATATAACAAATTTACCGAATTTCCATTACTAGCGATTACTATCTTGTCCAATTGACTACTGTACACTTTCAACTCTTATCCTCGAGTGGCCTCTTGGCCTTGATAAGTGGTAATGCCTATGTAACAAAAAATACATGTATATATATATATATATATATAACAAATTCACCGAATTTCCATTACTAACGATTACTATATTGTCCAACTGTACACTTTTCAACCCTTCTCCTCGAGTGGCCTCTTGGCCTTGATAAGTGGTAATGCCTATGTAACAATATATATATATGTGTATATATATAACAAATTTACCGAATTTCCATTACTAACGATTGTTATATTTTCCAATTGACTAGTGTACACTTTTCAACCCTTATCCTCGAGTGGCCTCTGGGCCTTGATAAGTGATAATACCTATGTAACAATATATATATATATATATATACACCAAATTTACCGAATTTCCATTACAACGATTACTATATTGTCCAACTTTACACTTTTCAACCCTTATCCTCGAGTGGCCTCTGGCCTTGATAAGTGGTAATGCTAATGTAACAATATATATATGCATATATATATACACATATATATATATAAATATATAACAAATTTACCGAATTTCCATTACTAACGATTACTATATTGTCCAACTGTACAGTTTTCAACCCTTATCCTCGAGTGGCCTCTGTGCCTTGATAAGTGGTAATGCCTATGTAACAAAAATATATATATATATATATATATATATATATAACAAATTTACCGAATTTCAATTACTAGCGATTACTATATTGTCCAATTGACTACTGTACACTTTTCAACCCTTATCCTCGAGTCGCCTCAGGGCCTTGATAAACGGTAATGCCTATGTAACAAAAAATATAAATATATTTATATAACAAATTTACCGAATTACTATATTGTCCAACTGTACAGTTTTCAACCCTTATCCTCGAGTGGCCTCTGTGCCTTGATAAGTGGTGATGCCTACGTAAAAAACAGCAAATAACAAAAACAACATGATATCAGACAGATAAACCTTCGCCGACTTCATATGCAACAACTCAAAGCCTTGTCTGTTCTCAGCATCGGGGGCGTAAAAATCTATCGCCAGGCTGATGAATAGTTGCAATTAACGAGGAGGACTTTAATGTTCGTTCCAAAAGTAACGCCTCCCATTTTTTTTTTTATTTTATTTTACATTCCGCCCGAATGGATCAGCTGGTGCTAACAGATCAGGCTGTCTGAAGATATTGATGCTTTTTCCCCCTTTCTATCCTCCCCCAACCTCCCACACTTCCTGACTGGTTTCCTTAGAAATTTGTTATATGACGGAGAGTCGTGTGTGTTGTCACCTCTGTCAAAAGTTTTAGGCAGACATACAAACATAGATTTATATATTTGTAGCTTAAATTTTCGACCCAAACCAATTAAACAGCTTGCCCTATCTCTGATTACCCTTTATGTAAAATTTCAAATGTTTAGACCAGAAATTGTCTGAGTAATTTGGTAGAGACCGCAGAGGTCAATTTGTTTTTAAATTTGCCCCCTATTATGACCCCTTAACATTTATAGTTTTGGGTTCAAATCAAGTTATTAAGTTAGATCCATGTCCAAGGAACCTATATCTAAAGTTTAAATTGTTTATACCCAAAATTGTCAGAGGAGTTTTGTAGAGTTCTCAAAGGTCAAATCGTTGAACTTTGACCCCTTAACAGCCAAATTTCTGGCCGAAAACAGATTACAAAGATTTCCCCCAAATCTCAGTACCCTGTATATCAATTTTCGAGTCTGTAGACTGAAAATTGACAGAGTTATTGTGTAGGGAAATGTACACAGACAAACACACCGACAGACACTTTCACTTTTATAGATATATAGATACACATTTGTTTTCACATGTGACGGCACGGGCCTTAACAAATTCGTCCAAGCAATTCTGAATACCACCGCCAAATCGACATGCCACGCCACAAACAAATATTGTTGAATTGACTCACGTTCGCAAGCAGAACTGAATAATCTCGCCGAATCAACACGCTATGATATTAAAATCCAATAACACAAGATCCTGCCTTAGCATAGTTCAGAATACACTTTGTAGCCTCGTAGGGGATGCTCTTTTCTCTTCCCTTCAACCTCTTTCTCACAGAAGAGATATTGTGAGCTTGCCTCTGCTTTATCGTTATTTTCATGGCAAGTGCTCGTCTGAGCTTCAATCTATAGTCCCCCCTCGCCGAACTTTCACGAAAAACACTTCTCTAGCCAAAATCACACTTTTCTTTTAACGGTTAATTTAAAAAAAAAAAAAAATCTTCTGAACACTATTAAAAGTTAAATTCTTCACTAGTTTGCAGTTTGGAGACGGAAGTGTCTTTGAGATAAGTGATTTCTATACTAATTCGCACTTTTTATTTTTAGATTCAAACTTTCATGAAAAACACTTCTCTAGCTGTAAACACTATCAATAATTTCCCCCACTCTTTATCTGTGCCGAAACGTAAACGTAGATTCCATGAACAAAGCTTCTTTCTTAGAACTGCACGCCTGTGGAACTCTATTCCGGTTGCCTGCTTTCCAGCTGACTACAACCTGATTATCTTCAAGTCCAACGTAAACAAATTCTTGATGAACCGTCCTCCTAAGTATTTTCACATGTGATGGCACGGGCCTTAACAAATTCGTCCACGCAATTCTGAATACCATCGCCAAATCGACATGCCACGCTGTTATATAATAGTCTTATTATTATTGTTTTGTTGTTGTTATTCGTTGTTATTGTTGTTAAAAGTGAGTCTTATTAAGAGAGATGTTGTTGAGAGACTTAGAGAGATGTTGTAAGAGAGATTGTTCGTGTTATAAAGAGATTCATATCTATAAAATGTTCATACTTAGAAGTGTAATAGTGTAATGAAGCTATTTGAGTGATGAAATAGTGTTCAGACATGTTGTGTATGTAAGAATTCAAGTTTCACATTCTAAGTTTCAAAGGTGACCGTCTCGCTTCTAGACGTTCGAATCCCAACTCCAGACTATCGTCTGTCGTCCTCAGACTCCCTCTCCGACTCTCCCTCAGTTTCTCTCCGCTTAACTCTAAAGTTTTTAACTATATCGAGAACTTCCGTTTTTCCATGACGTCATACACATGTTAAAACATGTGTCTTCTTTCACGTGTTCTGGAAATGCGTGTCCAAAACTTTTTCCTTTGTTTACAAAAGGAATTTTAACCTATATTCCCAGTAACCTATATTTCCAATATGTTAAAAACATGTTTATTAAATTATCTTATAGTTGCATTCTTCAATTGAATTTTCATAACAGAATTGACAATGCACATTCTTTTCTTAAAACTATTTTATCTCTAAGCTAAACAATGGTTTGTTTTTACATTCCATTTTCTAATTCTCTCCCGTAATCTATTTCTAAACCTAATTCACGAGGTTCGAATTTCGTCTATTCTATTTCATTTTTACATGTAACTAAATCTCTCTTTTTTTATACTTGCATGAAAAAGGGACAGCCCTTATCATGTAACAACACCACAAACAAATATTGTTGAATTGACACACGTTCCCAAGCAGTGCTGAATAATCTCGCGGGATCGACACGCTACGATATGAAAATCCAATAATGCGAGACACGTTATTAAAGGAGTGCCCCTCAAAACCCGCAAATCAGTTATCGGCTGGTTCTTTACATAGCTGTTGGGCGAAACCAAATCATCACTTTGGGGTAAGATGGGTGTAGTTCATTAGTGGATTTGTAATCGAAAGGTCCCGGGTTCGCTTTTCACCGCAGGCAGGCCAGACTCATATGCTTGTGCGTTTCCGCGCATGCTCGGCATGTGTGTGTGTGTTTGGGTGTGTGTGTTGAGGACCGCAAATTAGTTTAACATCCTGTGTCACTGTCCTCAGTCAGGTTTAGAGATGGCTACCGCAACATTTTTTCCATCCTGGATTTCTGCGATAAACATTAATTCTGTAACCCTTTCTCTCTCTCCTATCGCAAAACTCATTCATGTCCTGCAGGGCAAGGAACAAAAACGGAAAAAATCCACTATAAAACAACCAAACCAAACACTTGAAACTAGCGATTGAA
Source organism: Euprymna scolopes (assembly GCF_053919585.1). Lineage (NCBI taxonomy): Eukaryota > Metazoa > Mollusca > Cephalopoda > Sepiida > Sepiolidae > Euprymna > Euprymna scolopes. The sequence goes on from NC_136527.1 coordinate 137,254,433, forward strand.
GATTAAATAAGCTTGAAGAATAAAAACCTTCTACAAAATAACTGGATGCAACATGACTACTATTTTTTTTTTTTTAAATCAATTTTCACCCCAAACAAGGCACAGTGCCACTTTGAAGTAGGGGGCTACTATCGGGGACATAATTTGCAGGGGCATTATGAAGGAAGTTGAGCAGCAAGATGTCTGTTCACATTACACTTGAACTTGTGCATATCAGTACAGTTGGGAAAGCAGAATCCCGGAATGGAGTTTCAAAGACTTGCAGTTCTGGGGGAGAAACTATTGGAGTAAAAAAGGCTTTCTTACACCTAGGGATCTCTACTGTGAAGGGGTGGGACTTAGTTGCTTGTCAGGTTTGTCGGGGGTAGTCACGTCGAGGAGGTACAAGTCCTTGTTGTTCGTCAGAGCATTCACCATTAAAATATTTGTAAAACAGGCAGAAGGATGCAATATTTCGTCGATGGGACAAAGGTTGAAGCCTAGATGACAGTCCAGGACTTATCAGGTTGGCAACTCTCTTTTGAACCCTGTCCAAGCAAGATGCAGATGCACCAGTCCAAATGTGACAACAGTACTCCATACATGGGCGAATGGTGGCCTTATAGAGGTACAGGATACTTTTAAGTGAAAGTAATTTTCTAGCACGGTAGAAAGAGCCCACCTTCTTTGCAGCAGCCTTGGCAATTCTCTCAATGTATCTATTCTAGTTCATGTTCCCTGTAAACGTTAGGCTGAGGCGTTTTTATAAAAACAACCAAACCAAACACTCCAAACTAGCGATTCAAGATACAAACAGATGGTCACCGAAAAATTCTAAAAACCATAACTTTAGTAAAGGTATTTTTTGTTTTAAAAAAATAATAAATATTGAAAATTTCATTAAAAGTTATATCGAATTCATTAATATGGACTTTAGGGTTTTTTTTTTCCTAATGTTCCTATAAACATTAAATAATTTTTTTGTCAATTGTTATTTTTTTTTTTTTACACAGTGATCACCACTTATCAAGGCCCGGAAGCCACTCAGGAATAAGGGTTATTGCAAGTGAAAAATTTCCCCCACTCTGTATCTGTGCCTAAATCAAAACGCGGATTCCATGAACAAAGTTTCTTTCTTAGAACTGCACGCCTGTGGAACTCTGTTCCGTCTGCCTGCTTCCCTCCGGACTACAACTTGGATGTCTTCAAGTCCAATGTTAACAAATTCCTAATGAACCGCCCCCTTAAGTAAACACTTCAGCAAATCTCCTCACTAACTAATGTACTTGCAATAACCCTTATCCCTGAGTGGCTTCCGGGCCTTGATAAGTGGTGATCACTGTGTAAAAAAAAAAAAAATAAAAATAAAAATAAGCACAGATAAAGAATGGGGAAAAATTTTTGACAGTGGCGAGATTGGAGCTCAGACGAGCACTTGGCATGGAAATAACGATAAAACAATGACAGGTTCGCAACGTCTCTTCTGTGGGAGAGAGGTTGCAGGGAAGAGAAAAGGACATCTCCCACTAAACCACCAAGTCAATTTTGTACTCTGTCAAGGCGGGATAGGCTATTTTTAGCATGTAAGAAATAATTTTAATAATAACAAGTGAAGCCTGTGCGATCCTCCGTGAGTGGACAGTGAGGGATAAAAAATGACTAAGTTTGCCCCCCACCCAAAAAAAAAGTCCCCAGAGGACATCAAATCATGGTAAAAATGAACAAACGGTGCAGTTTTAGGCCTTAACGTATATAAATTTGAATTCTACATCATGCAAAAAAAAATAATAAAATAACTGTCCATCATATGCCCCCTCCCCACTTCATTTAGCCCCCAAAAGTCCCCAAGGCCTTAACATATTTAAATTTGAGTTCAGCGCCATGCAAAACTGCTAAATAGACATATACAAAAAATTTTGGACAAATATGATAAAATAGTCCCCAAAATGGAGTGTTTTTATTAGCCCTAAAAGAGCCCCTGGGGCACACCCAAGCGTTATCGCGAAGTATAGACAAACAAAATTATATAGAAATCAGTTAGTTACAACTTTTCAGAAAGTTTTATAAAAATCTAAGGCATTAATTTTTTTTTGTAATAAGCACAAAAGTGTCAATTTTAGCCATTTTAACCCGAATGGCACTCCTAGTGGGGGAAACTGGAGTTTTCCTGGGAAACTTACTTTTTTACTCATATCATGTTTAATGTTTGTGCAAATTTTTTTTTTAAATTCCAAGGCGTAGTTATTGAGAAAAGTGCATATGGACGAACGGATAAGGGTGAATTTACAAGTCCACCCTCTCATTGTCGGGGGGGGGGGGAGGCAAAAATTTTTTTAAATAAAAACGAATCTCGAGGAACCTTTGACCGACCCATTTTCAAGTAAATAACGATTTAAATAGAACAATTAGCGTTACATCAAATTGATAATGGAGGCAAGGGGAGGGGCTGAAGCCAAAGAATGAAACCACCCGGCGGGGGTGGGGATTAAATAAATAAATCACCCGTAATATGCCGTCCATAATTCACAACTCGGGGCTACGGTCATGTTGGATGGTTAGGTGGGGTGTTTGACACAGGGTTCAAGATAGACTAAATTGTGGAGGAAAGAATGGTTATATTTTTACGGCTAATATGGTTGATAAAAGTGTAATTTCTAAGATAAATAAAGTCGACATTGGCAAAGATATCGGCCGTGGACCACTAGGTGTGTCAGAAATTTCGTGAAAAATAGTGAATAATTCCACTCCACCCCATCTTTTCAAGCTTATAACTCCTCGAAAAATGTAATTCAAGCCCTAATTTTTTTTTTCAATTAAAGGAGCAAGAACCAAGGTTTCATTAAAAAAAAAAAAAAAAAAAAAAAAACGTGTGTTTAAAAAAAAAAAAGGTTTTAAACTTCGGACTTTACAGGTAAATTTCTAAAAAACACTACTTTTTTTGTTTTAAATTTGAATATATTATTTATTGACCTTTTCTCTTCAATTTGTGATATATAAGACTTTCGTGAGTAAATTAATTATTTACTTTTTAATAGACATTTCAAAATGGGAGGCGTGAATTATTCGACCCCCTGTCTTTTAAAGCTTATAACTCCTCGAAAAATCTAATTCAAGCCCCAATTATTTTGTCAATTAATTAAAGGAGCAGGGACCAAGGTTTCATTAAAAAACAAAAAAAAACAAACAAACAACGTGTTTTTTTTTGTTTTTTTTAATGTTTTAAACTTCGGACTTTACAGGTAAATTTCTAAAAAACACTACTTTTTTTGTTTTAAATTTGAATATATTATTTATTGACCTTTTCTCTTCAATTTGTGATATATAAGACTTTGGTGAGTAAATTAATTATTTACTTTTTAATAGACACTTCAAAATGGGAGGCCTGAATTATTCGACCCCCTGTCTTTCCAAGCTTATAACTACTCGAAAAATGTAATTCAAGCCCTAATTTTTTTTTTTTCAATTAAAGGAGCAGGGACCAAGGTTTCATTAGAAAAAAACACAAAAAAAACAATGTGTTTTTTTTTTGTTTTAAAGATTTTAAACTTCGGACTTTACAGGTAAATTTCTAAAAACACTACTTTTTTTGTTTTAAATTTGAATATATTATTTATTGACATTTTCTCTTCAATTTGTGATATATAACACTTTGGTGAGTATATTATATATATATATATATATATATATATATATATAAAATCAATATTCTTAAACGTTATTTTATCTTTAAAAATTATCAAGAATAAAGAACAACCAAAATCAAGTGAATGGAATGTTCAAAATATTTGTTTAAATTCCACAAAAATCAGGAAAATAAGGCAACTTGTTATGCCCTTCGAGTGAACCGATTTGAGATATTACGATTTATATGTGATATAAAAAGTTTTAAAAAGTTGTGAAGCGAGCAACCGCTTCTCTGAAAGAAGCCTTTTGTAGACATACAGAAAAGGCGAACACGCATACATACATGAATACATGATGATTGCAACGTCTTGTCAGACGAGTGCCACTCCCTCAGATATTTAAAATCTATGAGCCCAATTTCCTGAGGGAGTATCTATACAAAGATGATGTCACAGAGTCTTAGCTTTGTACGACAGCTAAGTCTCTCTCTCGGTTCAAAATGTTGAGATCCAGCAACAAGCAAGAGCAAGATAGCCAGCAACAAATTAAACTGCAGACCAACATAATGCGGGTACTGGTCTTCCGCTTTATGGTTTTTTAAATCAGAGATTTGCTTCTCCTAGAAAGGTTGCCTTCACCACGGCTTACGGGAGCCCTCTCCACCCCAATACACATATACACACACACAAATATACACAGTGCTAGTTGGCCGTTGATCCAGAAAAAGAGTTCATTCGCCCTTTTGAAGGTATTGTTTTTAATCCTTCAGGGAGACTAGCCGCCCTCCTCACCAAACAAGTCTGGTGGGGGAACCAGTTTAGTCGCCGGTGACCCAACCATGAGGCAGGTAGTACTGGGTTACATGGTACCAGTAGCATATGACATGACCTAACATACATATATACATTTTCGCTTTTATATTTATAGACTAGCAGTGGATATCCGGCGTTGCCCGAGTGTTTGTAGGTGCGTGTGAAAAAAAAAACCGAAGCCTTGACGCACATAGTAAAATGTGAAAAAAAAAAACAGGTGCCCGTTTTTGATTGACGTGGCGGCGATAGGTATTTAGCAGTTAGCATTTTGTGCGGGACAGTTTTTAATGAGGTCAATAAATCGGTTTGTTTGTTTTTAAAAACCCGCTCCCTGTTTATAAGGGGGAGCGTCTCGTCTCGAAATGAAAGCTACCGTCTGATATGACGAAGTCGACATTGACCAAACATTACTTAGCTCTCTAGAGACCACTGGCTTTAGGCCAGTAGGTAATTATTTGCTCCCTCACCGAGCAAATTAGACACAAGGCCAATTTTTAATGTGAGGAGTGAAGAGAAGGGGAAGCGGAAATGGGGACCAGCTCCCGAGAGGTGGGAAATGGGAGCTGGTAAAAGGTCAGGCATGTGGGGTTGCCCCCACATCTGGTCTTTGCTTGCAGTATCTGTCGGAACAGATACTACACTTTCATCTTGTCACCCGGGCCCCGGAGGGCGCGCGGGCCAGTATGGATTTATTTGCTTCCCCACTGAGCAAATTAGGCACAAGGCCAATTTTTAATGTGAGGAGTGAAGGGAGGAGGAAGGGGAGAAGGGGACCAGCTCCCGAGAGGTGGGAAATGGGAGCTGGTTAAAGGTCAGGCATGTGGGGTTGCCCCCACATCTGGTCTTTGCTAGTCATAGCTTGCAGCATCTGCCGGAACAGATACTACACTTTGATCTTGTCACCCGGGCCCCGGAGGGCGCGCAGGCCAGTGTCGATTTATTTGCTTCCCCACTGAGCAAATAAGGCACAAGGCCGTTTTTTAATGTGGAGAGAGAGGGAGGGGGGAGGGAAAGGGGGATCCAGCTCCCAAGAGGTGGGAAATGGGAGCTGGATACTAACTGTGGTCTGTAGAGTGATCCCTACATTGACCAAGTTCAGATATGTGGGGTTACCCCCACATATGGTCTTTGCTAGTCTTTGCTTGCAGTATCTGCCGGAACAGATGGTATTTATTTGCTCCCCCACTGAGCAAATTAGGCACAAGGCCGTTTTTAATGTGAGGTAAAAACTAGCTCCCCTAAAAGTAGGCAAAAAAGGGGGCACTCTGGTTACCAAAAATAATAATTGTCCCAGTATAGAGGGTTTCCCCTCCATTGACTGGTACAAATTATCTTAAGTGCAGTATCTGCCGGAACAGATACTACACTTTGATCTTGTCACCCGGGCCCCGGAGGGCGCGCAGGCCAGTAGGTATTTATTTGCTCCCCCACCGAGCAAATTAGGCACAAGGCCAATTTGTAATGTGAGGAGTGAAGAGAGGGGGAAGGGAAAAAGGGGACCAGCTCCCGAGAGGTGGGAAATGGGAGCTGTTTAAAGGTCAGGCATGTGGGGTTTGCCCCCATATCTGGTCTTTGCTCGCAGTATCTGTCGGAACAGATACTAACTTTGATCTTGTCGCCTGGGTCCCAGAGGGCACTCAGGCCAGTAGGTATTTATTTGCTCCCCCACCGAGCAAATTAGGCACAAGGCCGCTTTTTAATGTGAGGAGTGAAGGGAGGGGGGAAGGGAAAAAGGGGACCAGCTCCCGAGAGGTGGGAAATGGGAGCTGGTTAAAGGTCAGGCATGTGGGGTTGCCCCCATATCTGGTCTTTGCTTGCAGTATCTGTCGGAACAGATACTACACTTTGATCTTGTCGCCTAGGCCCCGGAGGGCGCGCAGGCCAGTAGGTATTTATTTGCTCCCCCACCGAGCAAATTAGGCACAAGGCCCGCTTTTTAATGTGAGGAGTGAAGGGAGGGGGGGGAAGGGAAAAAGGGGACCAGCTCCCGAGAGGTGGGAAATGGGAGATGGTTAAAGGTCAGGTATGTGGGGTTGCCCCCACATCTGGTCTTTGCTTGCAGTATCTGTCGGACCAGATACTACACTTTGATCTTGTCGCCTAGGCCCCGGAGGGCGCGCAGGCCAGTAATTAGAGTCGAGTTTCACTTTTTTTTTATACTGAAAACCGAATGTAACGCGTGCCGATCGGAACATGTCGAATAATTACGTTTGAAAATCAATAAAATTAAATAGACAGGCGAGCTCCGTAGTTAACTCTGAGGTATTACAATTTATATGTGATATAAAGAGTTTTAAGGAGTTGTGGACAGAGCAACCACTTCTCTGAAAGAAGCCTTTTGTAGACATACACAAAAAGCGGATATGCATACACACATTTTCGCTCTTATATACAGACTAGTGAGGGTTACCCAGCGTTGACCGGTGTTTTTCGGGGTATGTGAAAAAAACCCGAAAATGTGAAAAAAGACAAATCCTTCACGAAGTGCAGTTGGAAAATAGTAAAGTGTTAAAAAAAAACAGGTGCGCGTTTTTGATTGACGTGACGGCGATAGGTATTCAGCAGTAAGCATTTTGTGCGGGACAGTTTTGAATGAGGTGAATAAATCGGTTTGTTTGTTTTTAAAAACCTGCTCCCTGTTTATTAGGAGGAGCAAAATGAAAGCTAGTCTGATATGACGAAGTCGACATGGAACAAACGTTACTTAGCTCTCTTGAGACAACTGGCTTTCGGCCTGTGGTTAGAGTCGAGTTTCACTTTTTTTATACCGAAAACCGAATGTAACGCGTGCCAATATGGGAAATGTGGAATAATTAACGTTTGAAAGTCAATGAAATTAAATAGACAGGCGAGCTCCGTGGGTAACTCAGATATTACAATTTATAGATGAAATAAAAAGTTTTAAGAAGTTGTGAACCGAGCAAGCGCTTCTCTGAAAGAAGCCTTTTGTGGAAAAAGGAAAAGCGTACATACATACACACATACATTTTCGCTTTTATATATATAGATAAAGAGAAATATGAAGTTAGAATATTGTTTTATTACCAAAAATTTTTAGACCAGTAAAGTTAGACACACTTAAAATTACCAGAAAAATAGAAAAATTAGCAAAACTTTCTAAATATTTGTTATGCTCTTTGGCGCAATCACGTTAACACACCGGTTCTCACCAGATCACTGAAGTTAAGCAACGTTGAGCCTGGCCAGTATCAGATGGATGACCAGTTGGTTGGTTGGTTGGTTGGTTGGTTGTTTTTGTTTTACGGCATATCAACCCTTTTCGGGTTATTTAATGCCGAATCCAAAGATTTTGAAGAAAAATTTTTTTAATAAAATATATTTGTTGTTTTCACGTCGGTTTCTATTTAACCCATAGTTGGGACCCTAACAGGTACTACCACTCCAGGTCAGAGTGGATCTGGGAGCAATGGTAATTAAATGGGTGGCTTCGCACTCCACAAAGCCTGCAAGCTGAGGCCTCACCATCGGATATAGTTTAAGGTCATATCCAGGACCCCCATTGAGGGACTTTTACCCTCTGCAGGGGGGTAGTCAGTGTATTCTAATGCCCCACCGACAGGGCCGGATGACCATTTGGGAAAGCAAAGCACTCTATGTACCGCGAGGTAAAATACCAGGTTATGAAACTGGCGCGGTCTATCCTTCTCTCGAGGAAGCCGGTATTCTTTTCCAGCGTATCAAATTTCACTTCAAAAGAGCAAGAAGAAAACAGATTGCCTGAAAGCAGATAAAGGCTTTCTCACTAGCAAGAACCCGAAAAGTTGACCTAAGGAACGTGGTAGCCATTTGACATTGCAATAGCGAGAGATAATGTTGTCGCCAAAGTATTGCCTGAGAAGCTCTCTTGCCATATTGTTACATCATCTTATCATTGAAGTTCTCACTAGGGTTATCATAGAGGGGCACCAAATTGACGTTTGGTGTATAACATAAAAGGGGATTATGCGTGTCATAAAAGAATTCCGTGTGCGTATGATCGTCTAGTTTCATATGCGGTTGTGTGTGTTCATCTCTAATTGTTCATATGCTTTTGTGTGTGTGTGTGTTACATGCATTTTCTTCGACATACCTTACTTCATGTGTCGTCGATGTTGATCCATCTGGAATTCATCTTCTCTTGGAGGGAGACTGGTACCTGTTAGACGAAGATTTATCACTCCAAGACGATGAATTGGTTTTATAGTTTTTTATTTACCACCCAGATGTCGACACAGAATATGGAAGTGAATCTTGCTTGCTTTGAACACGTCAGCGTCCCAGTGAAGGGGAGGGAACAGCTATTAACCCGTCCGTCTTCTTCAAAGTCCAAATCCAGTCTCACCGATCTAGCCAACCTGACCACGTCACTCATACGTAATCTGGTCAGCTGACCCTCGGTTCTGGTGAACGTGTCTACACTCCACGTTTACTCACCTCTCTCTCTCTCTCTCTCTCTCTCTCTCTCAATCCATTCTGTAACAATATGTGCCATTGTCCCATTGTTTGAATTTGAAATTGGAAAGACGATCTAAAAAACGATAAAAAAGGATGCCTACTTTTTTTGCATGTTGCCATAGCAGCAAATTAGAACCTTTATGGACTGAACGGAGCACACCTTACGGTCTTGTATTAGCAATTCTGGAAACTAATAACTTATGTTAACAAAACATTGTCAACAATTAAGAAATCAGAAAGTTTTTTTTTTTTATAAACCAAAACAAAATTTCTATTAAACTAAAATCAAGAAAATCTGGCAGCATTTTCGTCTTGATCCTAAAAAAAAAAAAAATAAGGTCCAATAATCTTCTCCTGCGTTACTGCATACTATTTCACTTCTCTGCGTTCCATAGCAATTTCAAAATTAATAAAAACATTGACCTGCAATAAAGCGATACACAGGGCTTACTGTACGGCTAAAATATTAAGGAAAACCCTTGAGTGCGGAGACCAATAGACAGGGTTTAGTCAATGGGGCAATATTGTAGAAATCATTTTTTTTTTAATTACATAGAAGTCGTATACACTCATTAATCCTTATCCTTGAGTGACCTCCGGACCTTGATAAGTGGTGAGTCTTATATATATATATATATATATATATATATAAAGCAAATATACAGAACTGGTCAGGGAGCTCAAGGGGATATGGAAAATGCAGAAAGTTAAAATAACATCACTAATAGTAGGAGCACTAGGAACACTACCGAAACACTTTGAAAAAAGAATGAGAGAGATTAGAATCAGAGGGATGGCTGAGAATATATAACAGATAACAATAATGAAAACGGCTAAAATATTAAGGAAAAAAAACCCTTGAGTGCGGAGACCTGCAATAAAGCAGGGTTTACTGTACACTCATTAACTCTTAACCTCGAGTGGCCCCCGGGCCTTGATAAGTGGTGACTGGGATAAACATGTGTATATATTACAAGAATGTGAAAGTATTTGTTGACTCACCATTCCAGCGTCCGGTCTCGGAGGTGGAGCCCTCTAAAAATAACAAAATTGGAGTTTTGGTATTAAATACTTAGAAAGAAAATAAAATATAAACTCAACCGGCACTCAAGAGAGTGTATACCTCCACAAAAACGCTTGTTATGAAAAGGGACAGAAGGCATACTAGATAAGTTTCACAACGAGATTTGGAAAAGGTTAGAATCGAACCAAGTGAGAAAATTTCGGGTTTGTATTACTGTACACATAGATTCGAAAAAGTTGTCAAAAAACAAATATATAACAAATAAATGTTATCAAAGGCAAGATAAGTTGCTTTTCTACCAAACTGGATATATTTTTCGTGTTTTTATTCAATATAACATGTTTATTCAGCTTGAAAAACATGCAGTGTTTACCAATGTATTGGAAAATTCAAAATGGCGCCCGACACTCTCTTTAACATGGTAAGTTTGGGAAAAGATGTTATAAATAATAAACTGGACAAAATACTATTAAAAAAACACCGAATATATGTCAACTTATGTCGCGGTAATATATATTGAGCGAATTTCTAACAGTATTTTGTCCAGTTTATTATTTATAACATATTTTCCTGAACTTACCGTGTTAAAGAGAGAAAACGACATGGTTCGAAGTTAGAGACAGACAGTGAGAGACATTTTGGTATAGGGGGCTACTATTGGGGAACATAAGTTGGTAAGGGGTACTATGTAGGGAGTTGAGCAGCAACATGTCAGTGCAGTTGTGAAAACACAGTGCCACTTTGGTGTAGGGGGGGGGCTACTATCAGGGACATAAGTTTTACGGCATATCAACCCTTTTCGGGTTATTTAATGCCGAATCCAAAGATTTTGAAGAAAAAATTTTTAATAGAATATATTGTGATAAAAAGGGACAGACCCGAGTCAGTAAGAACCCAAACTAGATAAGTTTTGAAAAGGTTAGATTTGGTTGGTTGGTTGTTTTTGTTTTACGGCATATCAACCCTTTTCGGGTTATTTAATGCCGAATCCAAAGATTTTAAAGATAATTTTTTTAATAGAATATATTGTGATAAAAAGGGACAGACCCGAGTAAGTAAGAAGGCATACTAGATAAGTTTTGAAAATGAGATTTGGAAAAGGTTAGAATCGAACCCAGTGAGAAAAGTTAAAAAAAAAATACATATTGAAATTTTAAGAATGCAGAACGATTGTCATTGTTTTCGCAAATAACTAAATATCATTTATGTCAGAGATAGATATTTAATTTAGGAATGCAGTGGATTATTCATTCTTTTAGAAATAACTAGATATTAAATATGTCAGTTAAAAGAATAAACAATACGAGTTTTAGAAATAAATAAAAAAAAATAGATCAAAAGAGACACAATTAAATCTAGGAATTTCTTTTGTTTATCAGAGAAAGGAGATTCTCAATATATTGAGACAGGGTTCGAAGTTAGAGAGAGTCAGACAGACAGTGAGAGACACTTTGGTGTAGGGGGCTACTTTCTGATCCGTCAACTTTCTTCTGTATCCAGTATTTTGACATCATCCCACATTGGCAATTGCATTAAGCGAGATGTAGTTTTTTTTTGTTGTTGTCTATGTTTTTGATTAAGAATAAATAATGGAGACAACTCAATTCGAACTATCAAGATCAAAATGAGCCTTATAATGGTAAAAAAAAAATTTGCTTGATCAATGTATGCATTATTATAGAATCAAGTCTCTATTTTTATTAAATCCCCCCCAGAATGCACAGTGCCACGTTAATTAGCTTATGGCCTTGGTTTTTATAAAAAAAAAGGATTAGAGGTGGGAAAGAATGCCATAGAGGCCACAACCAAGAATAGATGAAATGAATAACGTTGGAAGTGTGTAGATTCTGACTCCATATAATTAAAGACACACGAATATTGACTTGGGTGTAAGGGGGGCTACTATCAGGGACATGAGTTGTAGTGCACCTCTTATGAAAAGGGGCAGACCCCAGTGATTTTGAAGAAATTTTTTTAATTAAAATGCTTTTGTTTTCAAGTTAGTTGCTATTTAACCCATAGTTGGGACCCTAACAGGTAATACCACTCCGGGTCAGAGTGGACCTGGGAGCAATGGCAATTAAGGGGTTGCTCACCATCGGATATAGTTTAAGGTCATATCCAGTATTTTGACATCATCCCACACCGGGGAATTGCATTAAGCGAGATGTAGTTTTTTTTTTGTTGTCCGTTTTTGATTCAGAATAAATAAGGAGACAACTCAATTCGAACTATCAAGATCAAAATGAGCCTTATAATGGTAAAAAAAATCTGCTTGATCAATTTATGTATTATTATAGAATCAAGTCTCTATTTTTATTAAACCCCCCCCCCCCAGAATGCACAGTGCCACTTGGGTGTAAGGGGGGCTACTATCAGGGACATGAGTTGTAGTGCACCTCTTATGAAAAGGGGCAGACCCCAGTGATTTTGAAGAAATTTTTTCAGAATAAATAAGGAGACAACTCAATTCGAACTATCAAGATCAAAATGAGCCTGTAAAAAACCTGCTTGATCAATTTATGCATTATTATAGAATGAAGTCTCTATTTTTATTAAATCCCCCCCCCCAGAAGGCACAGTGCCACTTTGGTGTAAGGGGGCTACTATCAGGGACATAAGTTGTAGTGCACCTGTTATGAAAAGGGGCAGACCCCAGTAAGTAAGAAAGCAAAACTAGATAAGTTTGAAAATGATATTAGGAAAAGGCTGGAATTGAACCTAGTAAAAAAAGTTTTAAAAACTCAATATTATTTATGTCAGAGAAAGATATTTAATTCATGAATGCATTCTTTTAGAAATAACTGGATATTAAATATGTCAGTTAAAAGAATGGACAACCCGAGTTTTAGAAATAAATAAACAAAAAAATAGGTCAAATGATATTAGGAAAAGGCTGGAATCGAACCTAGTAAGAAAGGTTTAAAAAAGAATACATAGTGAAATCCTAGGAATGCAGAACGATCGGATAGTTGTAGGGATACTGTGATAAAAAGGGATAGTAAGTAAAAACCCAAAGATAAGTTTTGAAAATGAGATTTGGAAAAGGTAAGATTTGGTTGGTTGGTTGTTTTTGTTTTACGGCATATCAACCCTTTTCGGTTTTATTTAATGCCGAATCCAAAGATTTTGAAGAAATTTTTTTTAATATCCGAAAATTAAAGAAAATACTGAGGTAGATATAGTTTTAAAACGAGCCTCCCCCACCTCCAAAAGAAAATAAATTTGTATATTTTTAAGTATTGCAAAAAAGTGCCTCCGAAATTACTTTTAAACGATACCCTCTCCTCCCCATGTAAAGAATGGCTTTCGAAATAATAACGTTATTATTTCAGCGCGGTATCAAAATTATATAAGACCGTGTTGCCTTTTTTGTTGTTTTGTAATAACGCAAGAATTATTTAAAAAAAAAAAAAAAAAAGTAATGTCGAGTGTTACTTATGAAAAAAATTATTAAATCATTTCTCTTTGATAGGTTCATAAGAGTAGTGGTTGATGGGCAGAAATCAGAAGCTCTCAGTATAAATACTGGAGTCCCTCAAGGGTCCATCTCTCTTCCTGATCTATATTAGTTATCCAAATCACATCCTTACACCATTCGTAGACCTTTATGCTGATGACACTACCATCTATGGTTGGTTGGTTGTTTTTGTTTTACGGCATATCAACCCTTTTCGGGTTATTTAATGCCGAATCCAAAGATTTTGAAGAAAATTTCTTTGATAGAATATATTTGTTTTTTTCACGTCGGTTTCTATTTAACCCATAGTTGGAACCCTAACAGGTACTACCACTCCGGGTCAAAGTGGACCTGGGAGCAATGGTAATTAAAGGGTGGCTCCACACTCCCCAAAGCCCACAATCTGGGGCCTCACCACTGGATATAGTTTAAGTTCATATCCAGGACCCCCATTGAGGGACTTTTACCCTCTGCAGGGGGGGGGGGCAATCGGTGTATTCTAATGCTCCACCGACAGGGCCAGGAAAAGGTTAGAATCGAATCCAGTGAGAAAAGTTAAAAAGAATACATATTGAAATTTTAAGAATGCCGAACGATTGTCATTATTTATGTCAGAGATAGATATTTAACTTAGGAATCCAACCGATTCTTTTAGAAATAACTAGATATTAAATATGCCAGTTAAAAAATGGACAGTACGAGTTTTAGAAATAATTAACAAAATAGGCTAAAAAAGATAAAATTAAATTTAGGAATTTCTTTTGTTTATCAGAGAAAGGAGATTCTCAATATATTGAGGCAGGGTTCGAAGTTAGAGAGAGTCAGAATGACAGTGAGAGACACTTTGGTGTAGGGGGCTACTATCAGGGACTAAGTTGCAGGGATACTATGTAGGGAGTTGAGCAGCAAAATGTCTGTTCACATTACACTTGAACTTCTGCATGTCAGTACAGTTGGGGAAGCAGGAACCTGTAAGGAAGTTCCAAAGTCTAGCAGTTCTGGGGAAGAAACTACTGGAGTAGAAACTCCAGTAGTTTCTTCCCCAGAACTGCTAGACTTTTCCTAAATTTAATTTTATCTTTTTTAACCTATTTTGTTAATTATTTTTAAAACTCGTACTGTCCATTCTTTTAACTGACATATTTAATATCCAGTTATTTCTAAAGAATCGACTTTCTTACAGAGATTTCTACTGTGTAGTGGAGACAACTCAATTTGAACTATCGAAATCAAAATGCGCCTTACAATCGATGCATTTTGTATTCGAATGGCTTAAAATCGTAGATTTTGATTTCATTGGGGTGGGGTCGAATGACAACAGACGAAGACAACAGTTAAGGATTATAAAGTGAAATATACAGGTGCGAGGAAGTTAAGTGGCATGATGTTTGACCTAGTTTTGCGCTGCAAACCATTTACTGGTTTCCCCACCCCATCATTCGCTTTTTGAAGACGTGGCAAGCTGGTAAAGTCAGGCAAATTAAATACACACACGACCCCCGTTGTTAAGTCGTAGATATTATCATTTAGATGTGATATAAAAAGTTTTAAGAAGAAGCGAGCCGACTAGTGGAGTGTACCCGGCATTGCCCAGATGTTTGGGGTAAATCAAAACAAAAAACGTTGCCCGGGTGTTTATTGAAAAAAAAAAAAAATTTTTGGTAGCTATGTAGGAAGGATTGAACCCGAAGCCTTGACACGCAGTTGGAAAATAATAAAGTGTGAAAAAAAACATGCGACGTTTAACGGAAACATGTTCGACAACAGACGAAGACAACAGTATAGAGAATTGGCGAGGGGGGACTATAGACTGAAGCTCAGTCGAACACTTTCCATTTTAACTGACATATTTAATATGCAGTTATTTCTAAAGAATCGACTGTGTAGGGGAGACAACTCAATTTGAACTATCGAGATCAAAATGCGCCTTACAATCGATGCATTTTGTATTCGAATGGCTAAAAATCGTACATTTTGATTTCATTGGTAAAAAAAAATCTAAGATCTATTGAGACAGGGTTAGCAGACGAGAGTCGGACAGCAACTTAGTGAGAGCTGATGCCCTCTTGGAGGCGAGAGGGGAGGGGGTGGAAGAGGAGACGATGTAGTAAAAAAAGCTTGAATCCCTGACTATCATCAATCATCCAGCTGGTATAAATAAAGAATCATTCCAGTAAAAGGAAAATGTGTTTTTTTTGTCACCTTAAAAGAACTGCCTGTCCAGTTCCCATCATTATTAAGTAATTACTCTCCCCTCTGATGTAAAAAGAACAATCATCATCATCATCATCATCATCATCATCATCGTTGTGATGCACTCAGTGTTACATCATATCCCATCTGGCATCAATTGAAATGAATGGCTCTCGTCTTGAGGAGGCCTCAAGTTTTGACAAGCTCCTGGGCTTGACCTTTACTCCTGATCTTAAATGGAATCTGTTGCCAAGGGCGCTGGAAAAATGGTCAGATCCTTCTATCGATCCAGTAGATATCTCACTGCTGATGCAATTCTTTATCTATATAAGAGCCAGGTACGTCCAAGGATGGAATACTGTTGCCACATTTGGGCAGGAGCTGCTAGAAAGGACTTGTCCTGCCTTGATAGAGTTCAAAATAGACTTTGTAGCCTCGTAGGGGATGTCCTTTTCTCTCTCCTGCAACCTAGCGAGTTTGTCTCTGCTTTATCGTTATTTTCATGGCAAGTGCTCGACTGAGCTTCAATCTATACTGTTGCCACATTCGGGCAGGAGCTGCTACAAAGGACTTATTGACAGAATTCAAAATAGACTTCATAGCCTTGTGGGAGATGCCCTTTTCTCTTCCCTGCAACCTCTTTCTCATAGAAGAGATGTTGCGAGTTTGTCTCTGCTTTATTGTTATTTTCATGGAAAGTGCTCGACCGAGCTTCAGTCTATGGTCCCTCCCCTCGCCAATGCAATTCTCTATACTGTTGTCATTGGCTGTTGTCATTCGATCCACCCCCCCCCCCCCAAAAAAAAACTGGTAAATGTGTTTTGTCGGACAGCAACTTAGTGAGAGCTGATGCCCTCTTGGAGGCGAAGCAGAGTGGAAGAGGAGACCATGTAGTCAAAAAAGCTTGAATTCCTGACCATCATCAATCATCCAGCTGGTATATAAATAAAGAATCATCTTTATTTGTAAACTGTTATCTTCGTCTGTCATCATTCGACCCCCCCCAAAAAAATGGTAAATGTGTTTTTGTCTATTATCTTGTAAACAAACTTTTTGGTATAACTCCCTTCCAAGCGATGTCCCCTCCTCCATCATCAGTAATGATTCTCCCCCTCTGATTTAAAAGAACTCTTTTACACATTTCCCTTGTTTCAATAATGAACCCCACTACATAACATATAAATAGACAGGAATCGATTCAGCAGAGGTGAGGTTGTGATTGCGCAATCTCTGCTACACAGTTGATGTAAAGTATATGTTATGTTTGCAGGTTGAACCAAATAACGTATAAGGCAATACAAATGAAGACTCAACAAACAAAGATAGATCAATAAGAAGTGTATTAGGAAAAATATATTTACAGTATATTTACATAATTGTTGTCAGGTAAGAGAGTCTTGGCTGGAGAACATATCTGCTCTCGGCTCGGCCTTCAGTGGCTTCTGGTTAACACACACTCAGACTAACCGAGTCTTGCTATTTATGTGTAATATTATCCACAGATGTAAATGAGTGGGTGCCACCACAACACCCTCCTCCCAACATTTGAAGTCACACAGATTTCAGTATCTTTTTCTCTTGGGATTTAACATTAATGGTTCATTAAACTTTCTTTTTCTACCTGATCTTCGGAGCTCAGGTGTATATTGAGGCGGTTCCAAATTAAAGGATTCATATATGATGTATATATCACCTTGAAAAAATGTGAGATGGATGCGAAAACCTGGGAGAGTCTTGCTTTGGATCATGAAGAGTGGAGAAGGGCCTTGCGGATGTCTTACAAGTCCAACATAAACAATCTTTCATGAAAAACACTCGTCTAGCTGGAACCACTGTCAATAATTTCCCCCCATTCTTTATCTGTGCCTAAATCAAAACGTAGATTCCATGAACAAAGCTTCTTTCTTATAACTGCACACCTGTGGAACTCTGTTCCGTTTGCCTGTTTTCCCACCTGACTACAACTTGGAAGTCTTCAAGTCTAACATAAACAAATTCCTGATAAACCGCTCTCTTAAGTAAGACACTTTATCAAATCTCCAATACTTACTACGATACTATCCCATTGATTACTGTACACGCAATAACCCTTATACCTGAGTGGCTTTGATAAGTGGTGACCACCATATAAAAAAAAAAGCTGTGGCCAAGTTTGAGGCTGAACGAACCCAGTATAAACGACTGAAGCGTGATATTCGGAAAGGAAGTGTGCAAGAAACAGTTGCTATAAAGTATAGAAATGTGATTATCATTATCCGTTCCGAGTCGCTGTGTATTATGTCTCCAATATGAATCCTCGTTAATAGCCCCCCCCCACACCATAACAAAACAACTTATAATGAATTAAGTTAATGCACTCGAGGCTGAAATAATAAAAAAACATATATATATATATATATATATACGTTTTATTTTTTATTACTGTATCTTTCTGTTAAGTTACATTATTGTTTCGGCTACACGGCTGTTTTTTTGGTCGTCTGTAGGGTCCTCAGACTTTTACAGAAATATTCCGCTATTTTGGGATTTTTTACCAGCTTGCCGTGTCTTCGAAAAGCGAATGATGGAGCGGGGAAAACAGCAAATGGTTTGCAGTGCAAAACTAGGTCAAACATCACACCACTTCCTCGCACCTGTATATTTCACTTAGTAATCCTTAACGCTTACCAATTCCTACCTTCCTACTAAAACTTTTTTTTCCTTTTACACCTCCAAACACCCGGCCAACATTTTTTTTTTAAAACTCACACACACACACCTCCAAACACCCGGCCAACATTTTTTTTTTAAAACTCACACACACACACCTCCAAACACCCGGCCAACATTTTTTTTTTAAAACTCACACACACACACCTCCAAACACCCGGTGAAAATGTGTATGTGTGCATTTTTTCTGTATGTCCGCAAAAGGCTTTTTTCGAGGGGGTGCTCGGTCGGCTCACTCCTTATATCTTTTTATATGCTGTCTAAATCATAATATCTACGACTTAAGAATGGGGGTTGGGTCTATCTTTAATTTGCCCGACTTTTACGTGCTATTTTTGAGATTTGTTTCGATCACCGCGTGTTGATTCGGCTTTTTCGTATAAAAGCGAAACTAATTCAAAGCTAGCATTGTTCTTACGCAATTGCCGGGAACATGCAGAGTTTCTCCTTATATCAGACAATTGCTATACAATTTGGACAATCCCCTTTTTATGGGGAGCTGGTTTCCTCTTAACATCTTGGGGAAACAAAACCAGCCAAAGTTGGGTAAACAACCCCCCCCCCAAAAAAAAAAACCTGCCGGGCTGATAAGCCATCAGATTGCTCATCAGTGCAATGGGCCGCAAAACAGTCTAACTTGTGTATTGGATCC
>NC_136527.1:137278927-137316427 GCF_053919585.1 Euprymna scolopes
TTTCAACAACAAGAAGCTCATTCACAAATCTAATTGCTTGCTTCCATTTAATCTTCAATTGTACATACGTCTGTAAAATATCATTTATGAATTTCCTAAATACATTATATATCAACCAACCTCCGGAGTTTGTTTGCTGATGTGCTGTTGTTCCATGTAACTTTATTTCTTTTACTTGCCACTTGTGACCCCGTTCCCGTCAACGAACACCCAGTCAACAGGACGACCAACTAGACGATCAAGAAGAACAGGCCTTGAGGACCGTGCAACCGAGAAGAGTCCTTCAACACCTTGACGAGGACTCACTGGGTGACGCGACATACCAACGGTGGGTAGACCTGGTTGCTCAGTCGACATAATTAATTACCCGGTGACTAGGATAGTCATACTTGGGCATCGACCCAGGGTTAAGATCATAACTGGGCCGCGATCAGAGGATTAAGGTCGTGTAAGGTCACGTACAAGGTCACACATGCGGCGAGCGACAAATGTTGAATATTTATTGAGTAAATTAAATAGACAGGCGAGCTTCGTTGTTAACTGTGAGATATTACGATTTATATGTGATATAAAAAGTTTTAAAAAGTTGTGAAGCGAGCGACCGCTTCTCTGAAGAAAGCCTTTTGTAGACATACAGAAAAAGCGAACACACATACATTTTCGCTTTTATATTTAAAGATGGAAAAAAAAGGCCTTCACTAAAGTTGTTGAATAGAAATAGAAGTAGCAAAAGTCTTCAATTGTAAAACAGAATTTAACTACATTAGGATGAATAGCGAAAACCTTAATTAAAAGTTTGTAAATAGGAACCGGGGATCATCAGCTGCTTACCATGTAGCTGTTACTTCAGAATAATATAATGAAATACATCTACTATTTCTGATATTTTATGAAGGCAATCCCAGCTGAATAAAAATTGCTCAATATACTAGATAGAGCAAATAAATCATAATTTAGTAATTAAAATTTTATGATTTGAAAAGGTTAAATTGCTAATCTAGATTTTTTTATCATATGCAAAACAAAGAATACATTTTTATAAGTATATTTCCTTGACCCATGAGTTTTCGATGTTTATTCATCTCCTAAGAGGATAAAATATAAGTAAATATTATAAAAGGTTTATACCTAATTTGCTAAATACTATAAACATAGAAAATCATAATGAAAGTTTTAAAGGGAAATTATATATTGGTTCAAAATGAAAAGGATATTGAACTTCATATCCAAATTGTGTTGTAAATTCCGAAGTGAAAGTGAGGTGAAGAGATCGAATCCGTATTTTGAATCTTCCACAGCTCAAGGTAACAATCCGAAGTAGGCATAATTCTTTGGTTTCTTCTTTGTTTGGATGATGATTCCGGTAAATAAATTATTATACAAGTCCGATGAAGATGTTTTTTTTTAATAAACATATAATTTTTATATATTTATTTAATATTTTTTTAATTATAATATATGCGTTTCAAAGTCCACTCAAAATTAATTTTAGTTTGGGATTAAAAACAGTATATTTGCTAAATGTGATAATCATACAAAAGAAATTATTAATTAAAAGGTTTTAAAGTTTTTAAATCATAGAATAAGGGAAATTAGATGTAGGTGCGGAATGAAAAGGATATTGAACTTGTATGGTAAATCCTGAAGTGAGAGTTTTTGGTTTTTGAGAGTTCCAACTCATGTTCCCTGTGAACCGAGGAGGTTGAACAAAGTGCAGGGTGGCCCACTTAAAGGTAGCCCGCACTCTTTTATCTTTCTCTAATCACTTTTTTTCTAGATTAAGCGGCCCACTTAAAAGTAGCCCGATCTCTCTAATCTTTCTCTTACCGACCAACTGACACCACAAGACAAAATGCATTTCTTTTTCCAACAAGATGGCGCTAGATGCCACACGTCTCAAAGATCACTGACACGAGTTCATGACATGTTTACAGAAGAGAGAACAATACGCAAAGGATTATGGCTACCACGTTCCCCAGACTTGGCATCATGTGATTTTTAGCGTTGGGGGGGGGCTTTAAAACAGAAAAGTTTATGCAAATAATCCTCACAATCAAGACCAACTAAAGGAGAACATTACCAAGGCTATCAGGAGAATCACCAGAAAAAATTTACAGGCAGCATCTGCAAACGTTGTTAAACATGACCAGGTTATATATATATGTATATATATATATGTCAGGTCATGTCATATGCTACTGGTACCATGTAACCCTGTACTACCTGCCTCATGGTCCGGTGGTTGCCCCACCAGACTTGTTTGGTGAGGAGGGTGGCTAGTCTCCCTAAAGGATTAAAAACAAGACCTTCCAAAGGGCGAATGAACCCTTTTTCAGGGTTAATGGCCAACTAGCACCGTGTGTGTTTGTGTGTATGTATGTGTGTGCGTGTTGGGGTGGAGAGGGCTCCCATAGCCATGGTGAAGGCAACCTTTTTAGGAGAAGCAAATCTCTGATTTAAAAAAATCATAAAGCTGGAGACCAGTACCCGCATTAAGCTGGTCTGCAGTTTAATTGTTGCTGGCTATCTTGCTCTTGCTTGTTGCTGGATCTCAACATTTTGAACCGAGAGAGAGACTTAGCTGTCGTACAAAGCTAAGACTCTGTAACATCATCTGTGTATAGATACTCGCTCAGGCATTTGTCTATAAAAATGGTTCTGATGGAGTCATTTTGGGCTCATGGACTTTAAGTGTCTGAGGGAGTGGCACTCGTCTGACAAGACGTTGCAATTATCATATATACACATACATAAACACACATATATACATATATATACACATAATTACAGACATATATACACATACATGTATATATATACAAATGCATATGCATATATTTATATATACATATGCACACATATACATACACATATGTATACACATACGCACATATATATACACACACACATATATATATACACACACATACACATATATGCACACATATATATATACACACACATATATATATATACATACACACACACATATACACATACACACACATATGTATGTATATATATATATATATATATATATATATATATATATATATATATATATATATATATATATATATACTGCCAGAATTAAGTCAGTTTATGCAAATTATTTTTTTAAATGCATCGATGTCAGCAGGGAGCACTACCAGCATTTTCTACAACACTACAGGTTAGGGTTAGGGTGTACAACATTACAGGTAATTTAAATAATAAAAGAATGTCCCTCCTCTCTGCTAAATTTTTTTTTGGGGGAGGGGGCTACTTATAAGTGGGCCACCCTGTATTAACATTTGATTGCCTGAAAAAGCTGCTGACCAAACAGCATAGAGAAATAACGAATATCTCCGTGCAACGGGCTAAGTTCTTGTGGCAGAAAACTAAATCACTCCAAGACAATGAAAATGCTGGGAAGATATAAAAAGAAATGAGGGAGACTACTGAAAAAATACACACAGATTATTAACTCTGAGATGGGTATATATGCTGATGACACTACGCTCTATAAAAGGCATGACAGGAAAACAAATGAACATATATCTAAAGAAATGGCAAAAACACTAGAGGATGACCTCCAATCTGTAGTGGAATGGGGACATAAATGGATGGTCACATTCAATGCTGCCAAAACCAAACAGGTTTCCTTCAATAATTACAAGAAACCTTCTCTGCAACCAATACCAATGGCACGTGACTCCCTGTCTGAGAGTACATCTTTCAAACTGCTTGGCCTAACGTTCACAGGAAACATGAGTTGGAACAATTATATTGAAAACATTGCCAGGGCTGCTGCAAAAAAGGTAGGCTCTCTCTACCGTGCTAGAAAACTACTGACACCTGAAAGTATCCTGTATCTCTATAAGGCCACCATTCGCCCATGTATGGAGCATTGTTGTCACATCTGGGCTGGTGCGTCTACTACTACTCTCTCGCTCCTAGACAAGGTTCAAAATAGTCGCCAATCTGATAGACCCTGAACTGTCATCTAAGCTTCAGCCTCTGTCCCATTGACGAAACGTTGCATCCCTCTGCTTGTTCTACAAGTATTTTAATCGTGAATGCTCTGACGAACTGCAGACACTTGTGCCCCCACGACGCAGACACCCTCGACAAACCCGACAGGCAGCTAAATCCCACCCCCACACAGTAGAGATCCCTAGATGTAAAAGATCTTTCTACTCCAGTAGTTTCTTCCCCAGAACCGCTAGACTCTGGAATTCCATTCCAGGATCATGCTTCCTTAACTGTACTGACATGCAGAAGTTCAAGTGCAACGTGAACCGACATCTTGCTGCCCAAATCCCTACATAGTGCCCCAGTAGTTGCTGACCCTGATAGTAACCCCCTACACCTGATTGGCAATGTGCCTTGTTTGAGACGAAAATGTAATAAAAAAAACAAAAACAAAAAAAAACACTACAGATATTGAAAGAGATTGACGCTAAAATTTCAATATGGCGGCGAAGACGTATGTAAAAAAACCCCCCCGACATATGCAAGAATACACACGCAGATCAAACAGGTTGAAGGAAACAACTAAAAAATACTAATAAAGTGAAAGAGACATTGGTAGACATTTGAAGGAGGTGGATGAAAAAATGCAAAACAGGTCGAAGGAGACGGATGCCAAAATACAAACAGATTGAAAGGAGACAGATGTGAAAATAAAAAAAAAACACATTATAGGAGACAGGAGACAAAACAGGTTGAGGAGACGGATGCAAAAATAAAAAAAAAAGGCTGAAGGAGACGGATTCAAAATATAAACAAGTTGAAAAAAAACAGATGCAAAAATATAAACAGGTTGAAGGAGATTGATGCAAAAATACAAACAGTTTGAAGGAGATTGATGCAAAAATACAAACAGTTTGAAGGAGATGGATGCAAAAATAAAAACAGGTTGAAGGAGATGGATGCAGAAATACAAACAGGTTGAATGAGACGGACGCAAAAATACAAACAGGTTGAAGGAGATTGATGCAAAAATACAAACAGGTTGAATGAGATGAATGCAAAAATAAAAACAGGTTGAAGGAGATGGATGCAAAAATACAAACAGTTTGAAGGAGATGGATGCAATAATACAAACAGGTTGAAGGAGATGGATGCAAAAATACAAACAGGTTGAAGGAGATGGATGCAGAAATACAAACAGTTTGAAGGAGATGGATGCAAAAATAAAAACAGGTTGAAGGAGATGGATGCAAAAATACAAACAGTTTGAAGGAGATGGATGCAGAAATACAAACAGTTTGAAGGAGACAGATGCAAAAATACAAACAGGTTGAAGGAGATGGATGCAAAAATACAAGCAGGTTGAAAGAGATGGATGCAAAAATACAAACAGTTTGAAGGAGATGGATGCAAAAATACAAACAGTTTGAAGGAGATGGATGCAAAAATACAAACAGTTTGAAGGAGATGGATGCAAAAATACAAACAGGTTGAAGGAGATGGATGCAGAAATACAAACAGTTTGAAGGAGATGGATGCAAAAGTACAAACAGGTTGAAGGAGATGGATGCAAAAATACAAACAGTTTGAAGGAGATGGATGCAAAAATACAAACAGTTTGAAGGAGATGGATGCAAAAATACAAATAGTTTGAAGGAGATGGATGCAAAAATACAAAGAGGGTGAAGGAGATGGATGCAAAAATACAAACAGTTTGAAGGAGATGGATGCAAAAATACAAACAGTTTGAAGGAGATGGATGCAAAAATACAAACAGTTTGAAGGAGATGGATGCAAAAATACAAACAGGTTGAAGGAGATGGATGCAGAAATACAAACAGTTTGAAGGAGATGGATGCAAAAATACAAGCAGTTTGAAGGAGATGGATGCAAAAATACAAACAGGTTGAAGGAGATGGATGCAAAAGTACAAACAGGTTGAAGGAGACGGATGCAAAAATACAAACAGTTTGAAAGAGATGGATGCAAAAATACAAACAGTTTGAAGGAGATGGATGCAAAAATACAAACAGTTTGAAGGAGATGGATGCAAAAATACAAACAGTTTGAAGGAGATGGATGCAAAAATACAAACAGGTTGAAGGAGATGGATGCAAAAATACAAACAGTTTGAAGGAGATGGATGCAAAAATACAAACAGGTTGAAGGAGATAGATGCAAAAATACAAACAGTTTGAAGGAGATGGATGCAAAAATACAAACAGTTTGAAGGAGATGTATGCAAAAATACAAACAGTTTGAAGGAGATGGATGCAAAAATACAAACAGTTTGAAGGAGATGGATGCAAAAATACAAACAGTTTGAAGGAGATGGATGCAAAAATACAAAGAGGGTCAAGGAGATGGATGCAAAAATACAAACAGTTTGAAGGAGATGGATGCAAAAATAAAAACAGGTTGAAGGAGACGGATGCAAAATACAAACAATTGGGAAAAAAAAAACAGATGAAAAAATGTTGAAGGAGAAAGACGCAAAAATATAAACAGGATAAAGGAGACGGATGCAAACATAAAAACAGGTTTAAAAGGACAGTTGCAAGAATGCAAACAGGCTGAAAGACGGATGCAAAAATACAAGTAGGTTGAATGGAGACAGATGCAAAAATACAAACCAGTTGAAGGAGACAGATGCAGAAATACAAGTAGGTTGAAAGAGACGGATGCAAAAATACAAACAGGTTGAAGGAGACAGATGCAAAAAATACAAACAATTTGAAAGGAAATAAATGCAAAAATAAAAACAGGTTTAAAAGGGCAAATGCAAAAATACAAAAATGTTGAAGGAGACAGATGCAAAAATTAAAACAGTTCGAAAGAGATGGATTAAAAATACAAACAGGTTGAAGGAGACGGATGCAAAAAATACAAACAATTTGAAAGGAAATAAATGCAAAATTTTAAATATGCAAAAATAAAAACAGGTTGAAGGAGACAGACATAAAAATGCAAACAGGTTTAAAAGGACAGATGCAAAAATGCAAACAGGCTGAAAGGAGACGGATGCAAAAATAAAAACAGTTCGAAAGAGATGGATTAAAAATACAAACAGGTTGAAAGAGACGGATGCAAAAATACAAACAGTTCGAAAGAGATGGATTAAAAATACAAACAGGTTGAAAGATACGGATGCAAAAATACAAACAGGTTGAAGGAGATGGATGCAAAAATAAAAACAGTTCGAAAGAGATGGATGCAAAATACAAACAGGTTCAAGTAGAGAGATGCAAAAATTACAAACAGGTTTATGGGAGCACATGCTAGTAATAACGAGGATAAAGTTAACAGACGGTCGAATATAAACAGAATGAAGATGCCAGAATACAGATTGGTAGAAGGAGTCACACATGTTAAACTCCTGGAGAAGGTCTGTGGTTATATGAGCTAAAATGTGACGAGGAAAACATCCAAGATGTACAGAATAGGCCAACGGATGCAAATAACATAGGAGTATATGCATTTAAAAAGAAGCCCTCACCTGT
Organism: Euprymna scolopes; assembly: GCF_053919585.1. NCBI lineage: Eukaryota > Metazoa > Mollusca > Cephalopoda > Sepiida > Sepiolidae > Euprymna > Euprymna scolopes. The sequence continues at coordinate 137,286,382 of NC_136527.1, forward strand.
GGCACTTCCGGCAGCGGAGAAATACTCCTCTTAAAACAAACGAACACATTAGATAAATATACAAAAGTGCATGGCAGCCTGGGGGAGGTTACTTCGAATAGGATTAGAGTTTCATGTGTGTACTATCAATAAAAGTGCCCATACGAAAAAAAGGCCAGAGAGCTTATTGAAGGCAACTCATGTATTAATAATTTGGAGGAGAAATTGAAGGTCCATGCTTTGCAGTTCAGAACTGTGCGGTTTGTATTACTGTACACATAGATTCGAAAAAGTTGTCAAAAAACAAATATATAACAAATAAATGTTATCAAAGGCAAGAAAAGTTACTTTTCTACCTAACTTGATATATTTTTCGTGTTTTTATTCAATGTAACATGTTTATTCAGCTCGAAAAACATGCAGTGTTTACCGATGTATTGGAAAATTCAAAATGGCGGCCGACTCTCTCTTAAACACGGTAAGTTCGGGAAAAGGTGTTATAAATAATAAACTAGACAAAATACTGTTAGAAATTCGCTCAATATATATTACCGTGACATAGGTTGACATATATTCGGTATTTTTTTTAATAGTATTTTGTCTAGTTTATTATTTATAACACCTTTTCCCGAACTTACCGTGTTTAAGAGAGAGTCGGCCGCCATTTTGAATTTTCGAATACATCGGTAAACACTGCATGTTTTTCGAGCTGAATAAATATGTTACATTGAATAAAAACACAAAAAATATATCCAGTTTGGTAGAAAAGTAACTTATCTTGCCTTTGATAACATTTATTTGTTATATATTTGTTTTTTGACAACTTTTTCGAATCTATGTGTACAGTAATACAAACCCGAACTGTGTTTTAAGAAACTCAAAATTAAAGTCTGTTTGCGAAAGAAAAAAAAAAACGTGTTTTCGACATTCTTTCGAAGAAAAAGAAGTCGTTATGTTAATAGTTTATCTTGTATTATTAAAAAAAAATCTGTTTTCAACATTCTATTTTTTTAAGGGGGGTATTTAGCAGAGAAGCCAACAAACAACTATACGAATATATATATATATATATATATATATATATATATATATATATATATATATATATATAGAGAGAGAGAGAGAGAGAGAGAGAGAGAGAGAGAGAGAGAGAGAGAGATCTATTTTACCCCCCCCCCCCACGGAAGCTTGGCAGACCGAACAAAAATCTTTGATATGAAACTCAACCACTTCATTTCAATAAGGGTTTTTTGAAATTCAGTGAATCAAAATTTAATATATATATATATATATATATATGTAAAATAAAAATTACAATTAAATTTACCAAAATGATCCAAAATGGTAAAACTAAAGTATATTATAAATATTAAAGAATTGATATTTATAAAGTTAACTCAGCCAGATGTAAAAACTCGATAAAACCAAATAGGAGATAGAGCTTATAATACGAGCAAACAGTTAATAAAACATGTTAAAAAACACTTTGAAAAAGAGTTAAAAACATATTTAATCTGAAAAGGAAACACTTGATAAGTGGATAGTCCTGGTTTTTAACATGTTTTATTAACTGTTTGCTCGTATATATATATATATATATATATATATATATATATATATATATATATATATAGTGATTTAAAGGTTAGGAGGGTTTTTTGAAGCATGAAAAACGATGTTACTTTTTGTATTTAATATTTTTATTGTTATTTTTCATATTTCAAGCGGACCTCCGCTTTTGGTCTTTTGTGACCAAAAGCGGAGGTCCGCTTGAAATATGAAAAATAACATCAAAAAGAAAAAGAAAAAGGAAACCGTTGAAAGAATTTGAAATTTGTAGTTGGCTAAAATATTCCACGTGAACTTTTTCGAACATGATTGCTAGGAATGAACGCTGTCTACACTACAAATCTCCAGTTCTTTCAACGGTTTTCTTTTTCTTTTTCATTTCAATACTTTTTTGTGACCAAGAGCGGAGGTTCGCTTGAAATATAAAAAATAACAATAAAAATATTAAATACAAAAAGTAACATCGTTTTTCATGCTTCAAAAAACCCTCATAACCTATAAATCTCAATCCTAGAAGCATACGCGGACTTTTAACATTATATATATATATATATATATATATATTAGATGGTCAATGTCAAGTTTCTTTCCAACCCCTCAAAAAACTTTAAAATGACGACTTTTAAAGGTTTTCGGTAGTGCTGAAAACGAATATCACATTAAAATTTGGGGCAGATAAGTAGTTTTCATGATATGAAGAAATTACTTTTTGAAAAAGTGGGGGATCACTTTCCTATATAAATTTAACGTAAAATGAGCACCCACTTTCTGGCACCTAGTAATTTCTTCATATCATGAAACAAATTTAACTGTGATATTCGTTTTCAGCACCCCCGAAAAACCGGCGCTGTTTTTTTTTTTTTTTTTTTTTTTTTTTTTACTAAGAGATTCATTCATTTTGTTTCATCCCATAATTTTGGACGCTAATTATGCTCTCAGTAAGTTTACAAAAACATACTTTTGTTTTTCGTTCTTTTTTCATTATAGAACTTGTATAGGTGCTAACAGGTGCTTCTGCAGTTTAATATTTCACAAAAATTCTGTTTACATTAGCGGCCACCACAACACCACCCGCCCCTCCACCGCCCCCTAATGCAAACAGAATTTTGGGAAATATTAAACGATTCCTCTGCTTGGCACGTTACTTACAGAAAAACGGTTATTTAAACTCTGGAAGCACCTGTGAAAAACTATACAAGTTCTATAATTGAATACCCTCCCCCCAAAAAAAATAATAAAAAAATAAAAACGAACAAAAAAACAAAATTATATTTTTGTAAACCCCTCGTGTAAGCTTACTGACATCATTATTAGCGTCCTAACTTATGAAAAAATTAACGAATCTCTTTAGTAAAAAAACGAAAACAAAAACAAAAAAAAAAACAGCGCCGGGTGCTGAAGACGAATATCAGTTTAATTTGTCTTACATGAAGAAATTACTAGGTGGTTAGAAAGTGGGTGCTCATTTTACGTTAAATTTATATATGAAAGTGATCCCCCACCTTTTGGAAAAGTAATTTCTTTATATCTTGAAAACTACTTATCTGCCCCAAATTTTAATGTGATATTCGTTTTCAGCACCACCGAAAACTTGAAAAAGTCGTCATTTTAAAGTTTTTTGAGGAGTTGGAAATACATTTGATATTGACCATATATATATATATATATATGACGATTAAGCTACACTGAATATTCCGTGTTTCATCCACTCTAGAACTCCTCAGGCGTATGCGCATAAGCCTGAGGAGTCCTAGAGTGGATGAAGCGCCGAATATTCAGTGTAGCTTAATCACCATATATATTTTATAAATTACTAACTAGCTCTACCTACGTTCAAGGTTACGCATAAATCTATACTTTCGTATATTAATTTTATGTGAGTAAATTAAGTATATATATATATATATATATATATATATATATATATATATATATATATATATCGTTGTTTGTTGACTTCTCTGCTTAATACCCTAAAAATCATGCGTGAATTATTTTACCTTAGGAATTTCGCGAAACGATGGAGAATGTCTCTGCAAAAAGAAATTGTGAAAAACAGTATGAATAAATTTACATCAATTTAGTAACGAGAGAGAAAAGGGGTTTGTTTTACTGTACACATAGATTCGAAAAAGTTGTAAAAAAAAACAACAAATATATAACAAATAAATGTTACCAAAGGCAAGATAAGTTACTTTTCTCCCTAACTGGATAATTTTTTAGCGTTTTTATTTAATGTGACATGTTTATTCAGCTACAAAAACATACAATGTTTACCGATGTATTGGAAAATTTAAATGGCGCCGGACTCTGTTGAATACGGTAAGTTTAGGAAAATGGGTTTAAAATAAAAAACCGGATAAAATACTGTTAAAAACTCGCTCAATATATGTTACCGTGACATAGGCTGACATATATTCAGTGGGTTTTTAACAGTATTTTGTATAGTTTTTTTTATTTTTTTTTATTTCTAACTCATTTTTCCAAACTTACAGAGTTCGACAGAGAGTCCGGCGCCATTTTTAATTTTCAAATACATCGGTAACCACTGTATGTTTTTCAAGCTGAATAAACATGTTACATAAAATAAAAACACTAAAAACATATCCAGTTAGGTAGAAAAGTAACTTATCTTGCCTTTGATAACATTTATTTGTTATATATTTGTTTTTAGACAATTTTTTCGAATCTGTGTGTACAGTAAAATAAACTCGAGAAAAGTATAGAGCGAGACACAGTACAGACCGTGAAAAATTGTATAATTATAAGCAAGCACGTCATTGGCTGATTGGCCATCCACTGTCGTTGTTTAAACCAATCAGCTTGCTCGAGATTCTAACGATGGGCTTAGCGCGTTTTTGAATGCCTAACAATTTTATAAACAAACCTATGAAGAGAAGCTACCGTTTTGAAATAATTTCATTGTTATTTAGAAAGCCATTCTTAACATAAGGAGGGATGCGTGTTTTGTAACTAACTGACCTGTACTTTCACCTAATAATTTAATGAACAAAATACGGTACTTATGCAGAGAAGGTACCGTGTTGAAATAATTGCGTTGTTCTTAAGAAAGCCATTCTTAACATGGGGAGGGGTTAGGGTTTTTTGCAACTATTCTGCACTTTCACCCAACAAGCGCATTTCCGCCTTTGACGCCACAAAAAATAGCGAAGAAATGATGAATGTGAGAAACGTGAAACACCAACATTGCCTTCACATTTTCGCCAAAGTTTCAGAAAAAGATGACGCAAAAGTAATGTGGTAAAAAGTGTCATATTTTTTTGCAAGTTTGGGGTATTAGTGACCCCTTTTGAGCTCCTACGAATGCCGAATCCCAGTGAAAATGAACAAACAGTACAGTTCATGGCTTAAGACATGTATATTTGAATTCAGCACCATGGAAAACCACTATATAGACATGCATATCAAGTTTTTGAGTAATATGAAAAAAGAGCTCCAAAAAGGCATGTTTTTTAGCCCTAAAAGTCCCAGAGGAATACAAACCAGAATTTTGCCAGGGTCACCCGTACTGAATTTATATAAAGAACAATGGCCTCCACATTTTAGACAAGTTTCAAAAAAATCTAATGAATAGATCAAAAGTTATGACGCAAAATGTGTCATTTTTTGGCCATTTGAGGGCATTTTTTACTCCTTTTGAGCCCCTGGGGGCGCAACAGGAATTTTTGTAAACAAAATTTTTTCACTGTACAAATTTATTTAATGAAAACAGCTGTAATTAATCCGATCTTCAAACAGTCAATATCAACATGTGTGTGGTCCCCCTCTATTGCTGCATATGAGATGACGTCACAAAAAAAAATAGTGAAGAAATTATGAATCTGTAAAACGTGAAACACCAACGTTGCCTTCACATTTCCGCCAAAGTTTCAGAAAAAGATGGCACAAAAGCAATGTGGTAAAAAGTGTCAATTTTTGCAAGTTTGGGGTATTAGTGACCCCTTTTGAGCTCCTAAGAATGCCGAATCCCAGTGAAAATAGACAAACAGTACAGTTTCACACCTTAAGACATGTATATTTGAATTCAGCACAATGGAAAACCACTATATAGACATACATATCAAGTTTTTGAGTAATATGAAAAAAGAGCTCCAAAAAGGCATGTTTTTTAGCCCTAAAAATCGCAGAGGGATGCGAGCCACAATTTTTCCAGGGTCACCCATACTGGATTTATATTAAAAACAATGGCCTCCACATTTTGGCCAAGTTTCAAAAAAATCTAATGGATGGATCAAACATTATTGGGCAAAAAGTGTCATTTTTGGGCATTATTGACCTCTTTTAAGCCTCTGGGGATGCCGAATCCCAGTGTAAATGGATAACGGTGCAGTTTCAGGCACTAATACATGTACATTTTGAGTTGACCACCATGAAAAACCACTATATAGTCAGACATATCAAGTTTTTGTTGAGAAATATGAAAAAAGAGCCATAAAAAGGGGCATTTTAGCACTGAAAGTCCCCAGGGACGCAAACCAGAATTTTGCCAGGGTTATTTATTAAGAACAATGGCCTCCACATTTTGGCCAAGTTTCAAAAAGATCTAATGGATGGATCAAAAGTTATGACGCAAAATGTGTCATTTTTTGGCCATTTGAGGGCATTTTTTACTCCTTTTGAGCCCCTGGGGGCGCAACAGGAATTTTTGTAAACAAAATTTTTTCACTGTACAAATTTATTTAATGAAATTTGTGGCAAAATTTCAGGAAAAACTAATGGACGGCAATAGTCGAGATTAACGGATGCACAAACGCCATTAAAAACATAGGTTCCTTTCTGATAAATCCGGGGGGATCAAAAATTAAAAAAAAAAAAAAAAAAAGGAATTATGTAAAAACGTTTAATGTAGTTGGGACGATGAATCAGAATCAGGAATCGGAAACATCGGAATCGGATTCGGTATCGGTATCAGTAATAATAAAATATTTAGTATGAGTATGTAAATAAAACCCGCATATAAGAGATATTGCCTCTGGTCCAAAATTAGACCCGTGTTAATTCATATAAATTAGACCCAGATATAAGATAAACCCTTATATAGGAGAAGTGGTATCTAGTCCCAAATTAGACCCCGTGTTAATGTATAAAACTAAGACCCGGATATAAGAGAGATGTCTCTAACCTGAATAAGAGCCTTTATTGTAAATTAGACTCGGATATAAGCGTGATGATCTTTGGGCCCTGATTTAATGGTTTAATGTATATAAATCAGACTCGGATATAAGACAGACCCAGATATGATTCTGAATTAAAGCCTGCGTTAATGTATGTAACTAAGACCCGGATATTAAAGAAACCCGGATATAAAAGAGATGGTCCCAAATTACAAACCCAAATTAGAGCCTGTGTTATAAAGTATGTAAATTAGACCCTAATATTAGAGAGATTTTCTCTGGTACCAAATTAGAGCCTGTGTATACAACTAAGACCCGAATATAAGAGAAACCCCGAATGTAAAAGATATGTTCTCTGGTCCCAAATTAGAGCCTGTGTCAATGTATTTAAATTAGATCTGGATAAAAAAGAAATGATATGAATAAGACCCGGATATAAGACAGATTTTTCTGCTCCCGAATTAGGGCCTTTGTAAGTATGAGTATATAAATAAGACCCGCATATAAGAGATGTTGCCTCTGGTCCAAAATTAGACCCGTGTTAATTCACATAAATTAGACCCGGATATAAGATAAACCCAAATAACAGAAAAATGTTCTCTAATCCCAAATTATAGTCTGTGTTAATATATATAAAAGAGACCCGGATATACGAGAGACGATCTCTGGCCCCAAATTAGAGCCTGCGTTAATGTATATAAATTAGACCCGGATAAAAGAGAGATTTGATCTGGGGCCCCAGATTAGAGCCGGTCTTGATTTATAAATATTAGATCCGGATATAAGAAACACTGTCTGTGGTCCTGAATTAGAGCCATTGTTAGTGTATGTAATTAGATCCGGATATAAAAGAGACCCCTCCAGAATTAGAGCCTTTGTTAATGCATTTTAATAAGACCCCGGATAGAAGAGAAATGGTTTGTGTTAATGTATATAAACTAGACTCAGATATAAGAGCAACAAAGATGCAAAAGGAACTATACATTAGACCCAGATAAGAGAGAGATGTTCTCCTGTCCCGAAGTTAATGTTCATAAGAGTAGTAGTTGATGGGCAGTATTTTTTTTTTTTTTTTTTTTTACAAGGGTGTCACCACTTATCAAGGCCCAGAGGCCACTCGAGTATAAGGGTTAATAGGTATACATTAGTCATTGTGATTTTAGCATAGTAAACAGTGGGAATTTGTAAACTTGGATTACTTAGGGGGACGATTCAATTAGAACTTGTTCACATTGGATTTTTCTTTTTTTTTTTTTTTTTTTCATAGGTATCAACACATTATCAAGGCCAAGAGGCCACTCAAGGATAAGGGTTAAAGAGTGTACAGTAGAAATTGGACAATATAATAATCATTAGTAATTTGTTAAATTTGATAACTTATATGGAACGGCTCATCAAGAACTTATTTACGTTAGACTTGAAGACAACCATATTGTAGTCAGCCGGAAAGCATGAAAACGGAAGACAATTCCACAGGCGTGCAGTTCTAAGAAAAAAGCTTTGTTCATGGAATCTACGTTTAGGTTTAGGCACAGATAAAGAGTGGGGGGAATTATTGATAGTGTTTACAGCTAGACGAGTGTTTCTTGTGAAAGTTTGGCGAGGGGGGGACCATAGATTGAAGCTCAGTCGAGCACTTTCCATGAAAATAACGATACATCAGAGACAAACTCGCAACATCTCTTCTGTGAGATAGAGGTTGCAAGGAAGAGAAAAGGACATCTCCTACGAGGCTACGAAGTCTATTTTGAACTCTATCAAGACAGGCCAAGTCCTTTCTAGCAGCTCCTGCCCAGATGTGGCAACAGTATTCCATCCTTGGACGTACCTGGCTCTTATATAGATAGAGAATTGCATCAGCTAAAAGTATTAATGCGGGAGTACCTCAGGGGTTCATCCTGGGCCCAACTCTCTTCCTGATCTACATCAATGACCTTCCAAATCACATCCTTACATCATTTGTAGACATTTATGCTGATGACACTACCATCTATGGTAACACATCTAAAACAGGAAACAACCAAGTTCTCTCTGATTCTCTCTCCTCTGATCTTGAGCACGTGGTACAATGCGGAAAGGAATAGCTGGTTACTTTTAATGCATCTAAAACCAAGCTTCTATCTTTAAATCATCAACGTTCTGATCCCCATCTGGCATCAATTGAAATGAATGGCTCTTGTCTTCAGGAGGCCTCAAGTTTTGACAAGCTTCTGGGCTTGACCTTTACTCCTGATCTTAAATGGAACACGTACATCAAATTTGTCGCCAAGGCCACTGGAAAAATGGTGGGATCCTTCTATCGATCCAGTAGATATCTCACTGCTGATTCAATTCTCTATCTATATAAGAGCCAGGTACGTCCAAGGATGGAATACTGTTGCTACATTTGGGCAGGAGCTGCTAGAAAGGACGTCCTGCCTTGATAGAGTTCAAAATAGACTTCGTAGCCTCGTAGGAGATGTCCTTTTCTCTTCCTTGCAACCTCTATCTCACAGAAGAGATGTGAGTTTGTCTCTGCTTTATCGTTATTTTCATGGAAAGTTTTTGACTGAGCTTCAGTCTATGGTCCCCCCTCGCCAAACTTTCACAAGAAACACTCGTCTAGCTGAAAACACAATCAATAATTCCCCCCCCTCACTCTTTATCTGTGCCTAAACCTAAGCGTAGATTCCATGAACAAAGCTTCTTTCTTAGAACTGCACACCTATGGAACTGTCTTCCGTTTTCCTGCTTTCCGGCTGACTACAATATGGTTGTCTTCAAGTCTAACGTAAACAAGTTCTTGATGAGCCGTTCCACTTGTGAACAAATTTACCGAATTTCAATTACTAACGATTACTATATTGTCCAATTTCTACGGTACACCCTTTAACCCCTATCCTCGAGTGGCCTCTTTGCCTTGATAAGTGGTTATGCCTATGTTAAAAAAAAAAAAAATTAATTTGAACATTTAGTAAAACTAAAATTTATAGATTACCGGCACCCCCACACACCCACATGTTTTTACGTTTGAGAAAATGTATGAAAATTTAAGATGCGCTTTTTACTACGGAATCACTAGACTATTCATACATTTATATATCTCATATCGATATAACTTGTAGAAAAATTCAAGGGAAAGAACTCTGTATAATTGCACATAATAAATTCCCTTTAATGTATAAACAAAACAACCAATTCATCCATGTATCTATACTCCTATAAATTCGTTTTTCTTTTGTGTGCATTGACATCCATATTAAAATCTCTCTTTTCTATTTATTTAAGAATTTATTTAAGAATAACTAGTTGCATTCACCACAATACCGCATTCACTCTAGGGGTTGGATCTACTTAAAGCCCCAGATGACAATGTGTACAAGGTTTTTTTTTTTTTTTTTTTTTTTTTTTTTGTTAATAAAATATATAATGACTTTTATTTACAATGCAATAATGAAAAAATGGAATTTGTGATGCGTATGATATATGCGGGTGATGGGCGGGGATAATGAGAGCCTTAAAAACACCCCAAAATAAAGAAAAATAACAGTAATAACAAGCAAATGAACCAAATAAAACGTTAAGCGATGAATGTGTTAATAAGGACCCACCCTTACCGATTTACATTTTGAAATGCTTCCTGTTTTCCGGTATCGGCCGAAAACAAGGGAGCACTTCCTTAGAGGGAGTGAGCACAGCTACGGACAAAGTAAAGGGGGGGGGAATGGGGATATTCGGTGACCTCCAAGAAAAATAACATTCTTTTCTATTTATTTAAACAGAAAACACAATTTTCTTATATATGGGTCATGGAATTGCATTCATCTGCAAAAGATCTAGCTAATTTGCATATTCTTTTAAACATTCATTTTAATTAATTCCCTATTAGTTTTTTTCGGTTTTCTTATGGGATGATCATCTTTAGTTGTTTTTTTTTTTTTTTTCATTTTCACCCCAAACAAGGCACATTGCCACTTTGGTGTAGGGGGCTACTATCAGGGGCAGCAACTACTGGGGCACTATGTTGAGATTTGGGCAGCAAGATGTCAGTTCACGTTACACTTGAACTTCTGCATGTCAGTACAGTTGGGGAAGCAGGAACCTGGAATGGAATTCCAGAGTCTAGCGGTTCTGGGGAAGAAACTACTGGAGTAGAAAGATCTATTACATCTAGGGATCTCTACTGTGTGGGGGTGGGATTTAGCTTCCTGTCGGGTTTGTCGAGGGTGTCTACATCGTGGGGGCACAAGTGTCTGCAGTTTGTCAGAGCATTCACCATTAAAATACTTGTAGAACAGGCAGAGGAATGCAACGTTTCGTCGATGAGACAGAGGCTGAACCTTAGATGCCAGTTCAGGGCCTATCAGGTTGGCGACTCTTTTTTGAACCCTGTCCTGGAGTGAAAGACAAGCAGCAGATGCACCAGCCCAAATGTGACAACAATACTCCATACATGGGCGAATGGTGGCCTTATAAAGGTACAGGACACTTTCAGGTGTTAGTAGTTTTCTAGCACGGTAGAGAGAGCCTACCTTTTTCGCAGCGGCCCTGGCAATGTTTTCAATATAATTGTTCCAACTCATGTTTCCTGTGAACGTTAGGCCAAGCAGTTTGAAAGATGTACTCTCAGACAGGGAGTCACTGGCCATTGCTATTGGTGGTAGAGAAGGTTTCTTGTAATTATTGAAGGAAACCAGTTTAGTCTTGGCAGCATTGAATGTGACCATCCATTTTTGTCCCCATTCCACTACAGATTGGAGGTCATCCTCTAGTGTTTTTGCCATTTCTTTAGATATGATTTCAATCCTGCTTGCATAATATCTGTGTAAAAAGCTTACAGTGAACATACAATTGTTTCCATATATATTTATGTATACGTATATATTTTTGTTTAATCTATGTATATATCTATCTATACATCTCTAAAAGTGAACGTGTCTGTATGTCTGTCTGTGTACATTTCCCTACGCAATAACTCTGGCAATGTTTAGTCTACAGACTCGAAATTTGATATACAGGGTTCTGAGGCTTGGAAAAATCTATGTGATCGGTTTTCGGCCAGAAATTTGGCTGTTAAGGGGTCAAAGTTCAACGATTTGACCTTTGAGAACTCTACCAAACTTCTCCGACAATTTTGGATCTAAACACTTGAAATTTTAGATATAGGTTCCTTGGACATGGATCTAAATTAATAACTGGATTTGAGCCCAAAACAATAAATGTTAAGGGGTCATAATAGGGGTCAAAGTTAAAAAAAAAAATTGACCGTTTTTTTTTTTTTTTTTGCTCAGCATACACCTCCAACCACCCAGGCAACGCCGAACTGAAATACTAATATATCTATAAAAGTTTAATTTTTGTAATATGACAAACTGGTGTCAGAAGTGGGAGAATGTAAAAAAATTCAAATAAAAAAAATATGAAAAGGTTTAATTGACTATTCGAATATCTATGTATTTCATGTACAGATCTAGTGATAGCCGCTAGGAAAGGGACCTCTTGATTTTTGAGAACTTAATATGAAGTTAAATGAAACAAAACAATTTTCTTTGAAGAACTCTGAGAAAATTAATATCTATACTAATGACACCACTCAAGGGAAAGAACTCACTAAAAAATTATCCAGTTTGGCAGAAAAGTAACTTATCTTGCCTTTGATAACATTTATTTGTTGTATATTTGTTTTTTTGACAACTTTTTCGAATCTATGTGTACAGTAATACAAACCCTTATAAACACCCCCAACCACCCCATGTTAAGAACGGCTTTCGTAATTAACACCCTCCATCTGTATGTTTTTCGAGCTGAATAAACATGTTACATTAAATAAAAACACTAAAAACATATTCAGTTAGGTAGAAGAGTAACTTATCTTGCCTTTGATAACATTTATTTGTTGTATATTTGTTTTTTTGACAACTTTTTCGAATCTATGTGTACAGTAATACAAACCCTTATAAACACCCCCAACCACCCCATGTTAAGAACGGCTTTCGTAATTAACACCCTCCATATGTATGTTTTTCGAGCTGAATAAACATTTTACATTAAATAAAAACACTAAAAAATTATCCAGTTTGGTAGAAAAGTAACTTACCTTTCCTTTGGTAACATTTATTTGTCATATATTTGTTTTTTGACAACTTTTTCGAATCTATGTGTACAGTAATACAAACCCTTATAAACACCCCAAACCACCCCATGTTAAGAACGGCTTTCGTAATTAACACCCTCCATATGTATGTTTTTCGAGCTGAATAAACATTTTACATTAAATAAAAACACTAAAAGATTATCCAGTTTGGCAGAAAAGTAACTTATCTTGCCTTTGATAACATTTATTTGTTGTATATTTGTTTTTTTGACAACTTTTTCGAATCTATGTGTACAGTAATACAAACCCTTATAAACACCCCCAACCACCCCATGTTAAGAACGGCTTTCGTAATTAACACCCTCCATATGTATGTTTTTCGAGCTGAATAAACATTTTACATTAAATAAAAACACTAAAAAATTATCCAGTTTGGTAGAAAAGTAACTTATCTTTCCTTTGGTAACATTTATTTTTTATATATTTGTTTTTTGACAACTTTTTCGAATCTATGTGTACAGTAATACAAACCCTTATAAACACCCCAAACCACCCCATGTTAAGAACGGCTTTCGTAATTAACACCCTCCATATGTATGTTTTTCGAGCTGAATAAACATTTTACATTAAATAAAAACACTAAAAACATATCCAGTTTGGTAGAAGAGTAACTTATCTTGCCTTTGGTAACATTTATTTTTTATATATTTGTTTTTTGACAACTTTTTCGAATCTATGCGTACAGTAATACAAACCCTTATAAACACCCCCAACCACCCCATGTTAAGAACGGCTTTCGTAATTAACACCCTCCATATGTATGTTTTTCGAGCTGAATAAACATGTTACATTAAATAAAAACACTAAAAACATATTCAGTTAGGTAGAAGAGTAACTTATCTTGCCTTTGATAACATTTATTTGTTATATATTTGTTTTTTGACAACTTTTTCGAATCTATGTGTACAGTAATAAAAACCCTTATAAACACTCCAAACCACCCTATGTTAAGAACGGCTTTCGTAATTAACACCCTCCATATGTATGTTTTTCGAGCTGAATAAACATGTTACATTAAATAAAAACACTAAAAACATATTCAGTTAGGTAGAAGAGTAACTTATCTTGCCTTTGATAACATTTATTTGTTATATATTTGTTTTTTGACAACTTTTTCGAATCTATGTGTACAGTAATACAAACCCTTATAAACACCCCCAACCACCCCATGTTAAGAACGGCTTTCGTAATTAACACCCTCCATATGTATGTTTTTCGAGCTGAATAAACATGTTACATTAAATAAAAACACTAAAAAATTATCCAGTTTGGCAGAAAAGTAACTTATCTTTCCTTTGGTAACATTTATTTGTTATATATTTGTTTTTTGACAACTTTTTCGAATCTATGTGTACAGTAATACAAACCCTTATAAACACCCCCAACCACCCCATGTTAAGAACGGCTTTCGTAATTAACACCCTCCATATGTATGTTTTTCGAGCTGAATAAACATTTTACATTAAATAAAAACACTAAAAAATTATCCAGTTTGGCAGAAAAGTAACTTATCTTTCCTTTGGTAACATTTATTTGTTGTATATTTGTTTTTTTGACAACTTTGTCGAATCTATGTGTACAGTAATACAAACCCTTATAAACACCCCCAACCACCCCATGTTAAGAACGGCTTTCGTAATTTACACCCTCCATATGTATGTTTTTCGAGCTGAATAAACATTTTACATTAAACAAAAATACTAAAAGATTATCCAGTTTGGCAGAAAAGTAACTTATCTTGCCTTTGATAACATTTATTTGTTGTATATTTGTTTTTTTGACAACTTTTTCGAATCGATGTGTACAGTAATACAAACCCTTATAAACACCCCCAACCACCCCATGTTAAGAACGGCTTTCGTAATTAACACCCTCCATATGTATGTTTTTTCGGGCTGAATAAACATTTTACATTAAATAAAAACACTAAAAAATTATCCAGTTTGGCAGAACAGTAACTTATCTTGCCTTTGGTAACATTTATTTGTTATATATTTGTTTTTTGACAACTTTTTCGAATCTATGTGTACAGTAATACAAACCCTTATAAACACCCCCAACCACCCCATGATAAGAAAGGCTTTCGTAATTAACACCCTCCATATGTATGTTTTTCGAGCTGAATAAACATTTTACATTACATAAAAACACTAAAAAATTATCCAGTTTGGCAGAAAAGTAACTTATCTTGCCTTTGATAACATTTATTTGTTGTATATTTGTTTTTTTGACAACTTTTTCGAATCTATGTGTACAGTAATACAAACCCTTATAAACACCCCCAACCACCCCATGTTAAGAACGGCTTTCGTAATTAACACCCTCCATATGTATGTTTTTCGAGCTGAATAAACATTTTACATTAAATAAAAACACTAAAAAATTATCCAGTTTGGTAGAAAAGTAACTTACCTTTCCTTTGGTAACATTTATTTGTCATATATTTGTTTTTTGACAACTTTTTCGAATCTATGTGTACAGTAATACAAACCCTTATAAACACCCCAAACCACCCCATCTAAGGAACGGCTTTCGTAATTAACACCCTCCATATGTATGTTTTTCGAGCTGAATAAACATTTTACATTAAATAAAAACACTAAAAAATTATCCAGTTTGGTAGAAAAGTAACTTATCTTTCCTTTGGTAACATTTATTTTTTATATATTTGTTTTTTGACAACTTTTTCGAATCTATGTGTACAGTAATACAAACCCTTATAAACACCCCAAACCACCCCATGTTAAGAACGGCTTTCGTAATTAACACCCTCCATATGTATGTTTTTCGAGCTGAATAAACATGTTACATTAAATAAAAACACTAAAAACATATTCAGTTAGGTAGAAGAGTAACTTATCTTGCCTTTGATAACATTTATTTGTTATATATTTGTTTTTTGACAACTTTTTCGAATCTACGTGTACAGTAATACAAACCCTTATAAACACCCCCAACCACCCCATGTTAAGAACGGCTTTCGTAATTAACACCCTCCATATGTATGTTTTTCGAGCTGAATAAACATGTTACATTAAATAAAAACACTAAAAAATTATCCAGTTTGGCAGAAAAGTAACTTATCTTTCCTTTGGTAACATTTATTTGTTATATATTTGTTTTTTGACAACTTTTTCGAATCTATGTGTACAGTAATACAAACCCTTATAAACACCCCCAACCACCCCATGTTAAGAACGGCTTTCGTAATTAACACCCTCCATATGTATGTTTTTCGAGCTGAATAAACATTTTACATTAAATAAAAACACTAAAAAATTATCCAGTTTGGTAGAAAAGTAACTTACCTTTCCTTTGGTAACATTTATTTGTTATATATTTGTTTTTTGACAACTTTTTCGAATCTATGTGTACAGTAATACAAACCCTTATAAACACCCCAAACCACCCCATGTTAGGAACGGCTTTCGTAATTAACACCCTCCATATGTATGTTTTTCGAGCTGAATAAACATTTTACATTAAATAAAAACACTAAAAAATTATCCAGTTTGGTAGAAAAGTAACTTACCTTTCCTTTGGTAACATTTATTTGTCATATATTTGTTTTTTGACAACTTTTTCGAATCTATGTGTACAGTAATACAAACCCTTATAAACACCCCCAACCACCCCATGTTAGGAACGGCTTTCGTAATTAACACCCTCCATATGTATGTTTTTCGAGCTGAATAAACATTTTACATTAAATAAAAACACTAAAAGATTATCCAGTTTGGCAGAAAAGTAACTTATCTTGCCTTTGATAACATTTATTTGTTGTATATTTGTTTTTTTGAAAACTTTTTCGAATCTATGTGTACAGTAATACAAACCCTTATAAACACCCCCAACCACCCCATGTTAAGAACGGCTTTCGTAATTAACACCCTCCATATGTATGTTTTTCGAGCTGAATAAACATTTTACATTAAATAAAAACACTAAAAAATTATCCAGTTTGGTAGAAAAGTAACTTACCTTTCCTTTGGTAACATTTATTTGTCATATATTTGTTTTTTGACAACTTTTTCGAATCTATGTGTACAGTAATACAAACCCTTATAAACACCCCAAACCACCCCATGTTAGGAACGGCTTTCGTAATTAACACCCTCCATATGTATGTTTTTCGAGCTGAATAAACATTTTACATTAAATAAAAACACTAAAAGATTATCCAGTTTGGCAGAAAAGTAACTTATCTTGCCTTTGATAACATTTATTTGTTGTATATTTGTTTTTTGACAACTTTTTCGAATCTATGTGTACAGTAATACAAACCCTTATAAACACCCCAAACCACCCCATGTTAAGAACGGCTTTCGTAATTAACACCCTCCATATGTATGTTTTTCGAGCTGAATAAACATTTTACATTAAATAAAAACACTAAAAACATATCCAGTTTGGTAGAAGAGTAACTTATCTTGCCTTTGGTAACATTTATTTTTTATATATTTGTTTTTTGACAACTTTTTCGAATCTATGCGTACAGTAATACAAACCCTTATAGACACCCCCAACCACCCCATGTTAAGAACGGCTTTCGTAATTAACACCCTCCATATGTATGTTTTTCGAGCTGAATAAACATGTTACATTAAATAAAAACACTAAAAAATTATCCAGTTTGGCAGAAAAGTAACTTATCTTTCCTTTGGTAACATTTATTTGTTATATATTTGTTTTTTGACAACTTTTTCGAATCTATGTGTACAGTAATACAAACCCTTATAAACACCCCCAACCACCCCATGTTAAGAACGGCTTTCGTAATTAACACCCTCCATATGTATGTTTTTCGAGCTGAATAAACATTTTACATTAAATAAAAACACTAAAAAATTATCCAGTTTGGTAGAAAAGTAACTTATCTTTCCTTTGGTAACATTTATTTTTTATATATTTGTTTTTTGACAACTTTTTCGAATCTATGTGTACAGTAATACAAACCCTTATAAACACCCCAAACCACCCCATGTTAAGAACGGCTTTCGTAATTAACACCCTCCATATGTATGTTTTTCGAGCTGAATAAACATTTTACATTAAATAAAAACACTAAAAACATATCCAGTTTGGTAGAAGAGTAACTTATCTTGCCTTTGGTAACATTTATTTTTTATATATTTGTTTTTTGACAACTTTTTCGAATCTATGCGTACAGTAATACAAACCCTTATAAACACCCCCAACCACCCCATGTTAAGAACGGCTTTCGTAATTAACACCCTCCATATGTATGTTTTTTCGAGCTGAATAAACATTTTACATTAAATAAAAACACTAAAAAATTATCCAGTTTGGCAGAACAGTAACTTATCTTGCCTTTGGTAACATTTATTTGTTATATATTTGTTTTTTGACAACTTTTTCGAATCTATGTGTACAGTAATACAAACCCTTATAAACACCCCCAACCACCCCATGTTAAGAAAGGCTTTCGTAATTAACACCCTCCATATGTATGTTTTTCGAGCTGAATAAACATTTTACATTACATAAAAACACTAAAAAATTATCCAGTTTGGCAGAACAGTAACTTATCTTGCCTTTGATAACATTTATTTGTTATATATTTGTTTTTTGACAACTTTTTCGAATCTATGTGTACAGTAATACAAACCCTTATAAACACCCCCAACCACCCCATGTTAAGAAAGGCTTTCGTAATTAACACCCTCCATATGTATGTTTTTCGAGCTGAATAAACATTTTACATTAAATAAAAACACTAAAAAATTATCCAGTTTGGCAGAACAGTAACTTATCTTGCCTTTGGTAACATTTATTTGTTATATATTTGTTTTTTGACAACTTTTTCGAATCTATGTGTACAGTAATACAAACCCTTATAAACACCCCCAACCACCCCATGTTAAGAAAGGCTTTCGTAATTAACACCCTCCATATGTATGTTTTTCGAGCTGAATAAACATTTTACATTACATAAAAACACTAAAAAATTATCCAGTTTGGCAGAACAGTAACTTATCTTGCCTTTGGTAACATTTATTTGTTATATATTTGTTTTTTGACAACTTTTTCGAATCTATGTGTACAGTAATACAAACCCTTATAAACACCCCCAACCACCCCATGTTAAGAAAGGCTTTCGTAATTAACACCCTCCATATGTATGTTTTTCGAGCTGAATAAACATTTTACATTACATAAAAACACTAAAAAATTATCCAGTTTGGCAGAAAAGTAACTTATCTTGCCTTTGATAACATTTATTTGTTGTATATTTGTTTTTTTGACAACTTTTTCGAATCTATGTGTACAGTAATACAAACCCTTATAAACACCCCCAACCACCCCATGTTAAGAACGGCTTTCGTAATTAACACCCTCCATATGTATGTTTTTCGAGCTGAATAAACATTTTACATTAAATAAAAACACTAAAAAATTATCCAGTTTGGTAGAAAAGTAACTTATCTTTCCTTTGGTAACATTTATTTTTTATATATTTGTTTTTTGACAACTTTTTCGAATCTATGTGTACAGTAATACAAACCCTTATAAACACCCCAAACCACCCCATGTTAAGAACGGCTTTCGTAATTAACACCCTCCATATGTATGTTTTTCGAGCTGAATAAACATTTTACATTAAATAAAAACACTAAAAACATATCCAGTTTGGTAGAAGAGTAACTTATCTTGCCTTTGGTAACATTTATTTTTTATATATTTGTTTTTTGACAACTTTTTCGAATCTATGCGTACAGTAATACAAACCCTTATAAACACCCCCAACCACCCCATGTTAAGAACGGCTTTCGTAATTAACACCCTCCATATGTATGTTTTTCGAGCTGAATAAACATGTTACATTAAATAAAAACACTAAAAACATATTCAGTTAGGTAGAAGAGTAACTTATCTTGCCTTTGATAACATTTATTTGTTATATATTTGTTTTTTGACAACTTTTTCGAATCTATGTGTACAGTAATAAAAACCCTTATAAACACTCCAAACCACCCTATGTTAAGAACGGCTTTCGTAATTAACACCCTCCATCTGTATGTTTTTCGAGCTGAATAAACATGTTACATTAAATAAAAACACTAAAAACATATTCAGTTAGGTAGAAGAGTAACTTATCTTGCCTTTGATAACATTTATTTGTTATATATTTGTTTTTTGACAACTTTTTCGAATCTATGTGTACAGTAATACAAACCCTTATAAACACCCCCAACCACCCCATGTTAAGAACGGCTTTCGTAATTAACACCCTCCATATGTATGTTTTTCGAGCTGAATAAACATGTTACATTACATAAAAACACTAAAAAATTATCCAGTTTTGCAGAAAAGTAACTTATCTTTCCTTTGGTAACATTTATTTGTTATATATTTGTTTTTTGACAACTTTTTCGAATCTATGTGTACAGTAATACAAACCCTTATAAACACCCCCAACCACCCCATGTTAAGAACGGCTTTCGTAATTAACACCCTCCATATGTATGTTTTTCGAGCTGAATAAACATTTTACATTAAATAAAAACACTAAAAAATTATCCAGTTAGGTAGAAGAGTAACTTATCTTGCCTTTGGTAACATTTATTTTTTATATATTTGTTTTTTGACAACTTTTTCAAATCTATGTGTACAGTAATACATACCCTTATAAACACCCCCAACCTTCCCATGTTAAGAACGGCTTTTGTAATTAACACCCTCCATATGTATGTTTTTCGAGCTGAATAAACATTTTACATTAAATAAAAACACTAAAAAATTATCCAGTTAGGTAGAAGAGTAACTTATCTTGCCTTTGATAACATTTATTTGTTATATATTTGTTTTTTGACAACTTTTTCGAATCTATATGTACAGTAATACAAACCCTTATAAACACCCCCAACCACCCCATGTTAAGAACGGCTTTCGTAATTAACACCCTCCATATGTATGTTCTCGAGCTGAATAAACATGTTACATTAAATAAAAACACTAAAAAATTATCCAGTTTGGTAGAAGAGTAACTTATCTTGCCTTTGATAACATTTATTTGTTGTATATTTGTTTTTTGACAACTTTTTCGAATCTATGCGTACAGTAATACAAACCCTTATAAACACCCCCAACCACCCCATGTTAAGAACGGCTTTCGTAATTAACACCCTCCATATGTATGCTTTTCGACTGAATAAACATTTTACATTAAATAAAAACACTAAAAAATTATCCAGTTTGGCAGAAAAGTAACTTATCTTTCCTTTGGTAACATTTATTTGTTATATATTTGTTTTTTTGACAACTTTTTTGAATCTATGTGTACAGTAATACAAACCCTTATAAACACCCCCAACCACCCCATGTTAAGAACGGCTTTCGTAATTAACACCCTCCATATGTATGTTTTTCGAGCTGAATAAACATGTTACATTAAATAAAAACACTAAAAAATTATCCAGTTTGGCAGAAAAGTAACTTATCTTTCCTTTGGTAACATTTATTTGTTATATATTTGTTTTTTGACAACTTTTTCGAATCTATGTGTACAGTAATACAAACCCTTATAAACACCCCACACCACCCCATGTTAAGAACGGCTTTCATAATTAACACCCTCCATATGTATGTTTTTCGAGCTGAATAAACATTTTACATTAAATAAAAACACTAAAAAATTATCCAGTTTGGCAGAAAAGTAACTTATCTTTCCTTTGGTAACATTTATTTGTTATATATTTGTTTTTTTGACAACTTTTTCGAATCTATGCGTACAGTAATACAAACCCTTATAAACACCCCCAACCACCCCATGTTAAGAACGGCTTTCGTAATTAACACCCTCCATATGTATGTTTTTCGAGCTGAATATATATATATATATTTGGAGGCACAAAACTGGTAAAAGGCAAACTGATTCCCAAGTAGCATGCAGAGGGGGTGGTGGTCTTTTTAACTATTATGTCATGTGTCAGTGAAGGTTGTCTCATCAGCAGCTGCAGCAGCCAGTTACTGCCGACTCATTTAATATCACCAACAGAAGCAGCTTGACAACACTTGATTGCCCTTCAGTGCCGTGGCACAGTGGATAAAGACATTGGACCTCTATCCTGGTAAGCATTGTCTGAAGATAGCTGTTTCAATCCTATCCGAAGCCGACCAGGGGCTTACTTGGCCAAAACGTGGTAAGACGACAACTATGGATGGCAGTAATTACTGAGAATGCAGTTAGGAGATTCAGAGTTCCTATCCTGTTGCGGTTACCACCTGACGAAAGCCAGAGGAATAGTTGGCTGAAACCAGGTTGGATTTTTTTATCTTATAAATCCACATTTTTTTTATTATCTGATCTCCCATGGTTGGGGTCCTGGATATGACCTTAAACTATATCCGATGGTGAGGCCCCAGTTTGCGGGCTTTCGGGAGTGTGGAGCCACCCTTTAATTGCCATTGCTCCCAGGTCCACTCTGACCCGGAGTGGTAGTACCTGTTAGGGTCCCAACTATGGGTTAAATGGGAACCTACTTCAAATATACTCTATTAAAACTTTTTCTAGAAAATGACTGGATCCGGCATTAAATAACCTGAAAAGGGTTGATATGCCGTAAAAAAAAACAACCAAAACACTAATCTATGGTCGGGTCCGTTGGGTTAGGGTTAGGGTTTGGGGGCCCGTGGTGTAGTGGATAGAGACGTTGAATCTCTATGGTTCCAGGTGAGAATCATCTGAAGATAGTTGTTTCAAATCCTACCCAAAGCCGACCAGAGACTTATGTGGCCAAAACGTGGTGAGACAACAACAACTCAGTGATTACTGAGAATGCAGTTAGGAGATTCGGAGTTCCTATCCCGTCGCGGTTACCACCTGATGAAGGCCAGAGGAATAGCTGGCCGAAACGTTGTGAAACAACTAAGAAAGATGAGAATAATAGTCGGCAATAAATTAATAAATAATCCTCATCTCAATAATGAATTGCAATTAAAATGATATATATATTTTTAAACACAGGGAATCACCACTTATCAAGTTCCGGAGGCCACTCGAGGATAAGGGTTAATGGGTGTACATTCGTCAATGTGATTATAGCGTAGTAAACATAAGTAGTGGGAATTTTGTAGATTGGATTACTTAGGGGGACGCTTCATCAAGAACTTGTTTACATTGGACTTGAAGACATGGAAGGTCAGATAATATAAAACATGGATTTATAAGGCATAAAAAAAGATTCAGCCTTGATCGCCTTTTGGGGCCCGTGGCATAATGCATAGAGACGAATCTCTATGGTTCCAGGTAAGAATTGTCTGAAGATAGCGGTTTCAATCCTACCCAAAGCCGGCTAGAGGCTTACTTGGTCAGAAATGTGCTGACAACAACTATGGATGGCAGTAGTTGCTGAGGATGTAGTTAGGAGATTTGGAGTTCCTATGCCGTCGCAGTTACCACCTGACGAAGGCGAGAGGAATAGTTGTCCGAAACGTCATGAAACAACTAAGAAAGATGAGAATAATAGTCGGCAATAAATAAAGTAATAAATACTCATCTCGGTGCTGATGGACCCGTAGATCTTCCCAGGTCATCCGTCGGAAAACTCTGAAACTAAACCATCTTCCATACTCCTTCTTTGCCTATTAGTCAGGCGCAGAGGCACTATCACAGTGATTCGACAGAAACACTCAGGGGTAGATCGTGTTTCTTGTCTAGGGCAATGAACGCCGTTTTCCCCACTCCCAACACATCCCACCTCTCAAAACTGGGCACTTGGGAGTGCTTGAGTACCACATATGCCTGTGCAATTAGTCTGGGTTGACCTTCTTCTGATGGGTTGAGGGTACCAGATTGAGAGTTCCTGGCTGCTGTTTCCGACTGGTAGTACAGGAGCTCTAACTCTTTGGTAGTGCTTAGAGCGGTCGCTCCATCAACAGTTGTATAATATTGGGATGTTTGTAGTGCCATGCCGCGCATGGAAATGGACCCTGCACTCATCCCCGATGGGCTTTCCTGAGGCCACAGTGCTAGTTGAAGAAAGGTCAGCTGATGGTCTACTTGTGTTGCTTGTCTGATACTCTGCATAACCTCTTGTTCAGCTCCCCCCTACCTAACTGAAACTCTTTAAAAACATGATGACAATACAATAAAAAATAAGCTTAAACCAGGCTGAGAGTCAAACAAATCCAACTTGCCTCCTCCCTTGAGGCTTGCATTCACAAATATCCGTGGGCTTACAACTAATTTAGCTGATGTTGAAGCATTTCTCCTAACAAATACCCCGGATATCTTAGCACTAAGTGAGACTAACCTACACTCCTCCATTCCCTCTAACTACTTTAACATGCCTAGCTATCTCCCACTCTGCCGTAAGGACTCTGACAGACATATGCACGGACTTGGAGTCTATATCTGAAACACCCTCCCCTTGACTAAAGAAACAAACCTAGAATCGAACGATCAAGCTGACAACAACTATGGATGGCAGTAGTTGCTGAGGATGTAGTTAGGAGATTTGGAGTTCCTATGCCGTCGCGGTTACCACCTGACGAAGGCCAGAGGAATAGTTGGCCGAAATGTCGTGAAACAACAACTAATAAAAGATGAGAATGATAGTCCGCAATAAATAAAAATTAATAAATAATCCTCATCTCAAAAATGAATTCCAATTAAATAATATATATCCAGCTGTGTTAATACAAGTCTAAGTCAGGTGACTACAATATGGTTGTCTTCAAGTCTAACGTAAACAAGTTCTTGATGAGCCGTTCCATATAAGTTAACAAATTTACCGAATTTTCATTACTAATGATTTACTATATTTTCCAATTTCTACTGTACACAATAAATAAATTAATAAATAATTCTCATGTGAGGCAAAACAATGGAGTGTTTTCACAATACCATAAAAGGGAAAAGAAAGGCAATTCCCGGGTTCCATTTTTGTTGGCCCGGATTTTGAGTTCGTCCGCACACCTTGCTTCACCATAACATAACAGACCAGGTGACTTTATGACAATCTTTTCCAGCTAATAGAGCAGACCTCTCGTCGCCATGTCCACTTCATTTCTCTTTTCTGTTTATCATATCGGAAATAAAACATATTCCAGACTTTTTGGAGAAAAAGATAAATTTCTCATACCCCATATCCAACACCCCACCCAACTCTTAGCCTGCGGCAGGGTGAATTGGTATTACCTGGCAAGTAACATCGTTACACATAGAATCAAAGGATCGAAAACCTTAACCGACTCAGAAAGAATATACCTCTCTTTGTTGACACGTCAGGATTACACTTTACAGGAGGCACGTACAACTCCTCTGAATTTGGGGAGTATCAGTACCTTAGTACTCTCTCAGATTTATAAAACAAAAAAAATCCATCGTCCTTCGGGGCCCGTGGTTGAATCTCTACGATTCCAGGTGAAAATTGTGTGAAGATAGCGGTTTTAATCCTACCCAAAGCCAGCCAGAGGCTTGGTGAGACAACAACAACTATGGATGGCAGTAATTGCTGAGAATGCAGTTAGGAGATTCGAAATTCTTATCTCGTCGCGGTTACCACCTGACGAAGGCCAGAGGAATAGTTGGCGGAAATGTCGTGAAACAACAACTAAGAAAGATGAAAATAATAGTCGGCAATAAATAAATTAATAAATAATTCTCATGTGAGGCAAAACAATGGAGTGTTTCCACAATACCATAAAAGGGAAAAGAAAGGCAAGGCAAAAAAAAAAAAAATGCAGAGGAAAAGGCAGTCAGAAATGGAGATAAAGAGGTAGTTAGAACAGCGGGAATAAATAAAAGGAAGGAAAAAAAAGAAAAAAGAAAGAAAGAAAAAAAAGAAAGAAAGAAAAAAAAGAAAGAAAAAAACAAAAAAGGTAAAAAAAACAAGAAAAAGAAAAAAAGAAAGAAAAAAAGAAAAAGGAAAAAAAGAAAAGGAAAAAAGAAAGAAAAACAAAATAAAAAGAAAGAAAAAAATGCGGCCATTTATTTTATTAAGAAAATAAAAACGATTTTAACCCCCCCCCCCAAAAAAAAAGTGGAGAGCTCACATCTCAACCATTTAAAAAAAAAAAATTTTTTTTTTTTTTTACAAGTCGCGCAAGAACTCCCTGCTATTTTGATTGAAAGAAAATTTTGTTTTAATTTTTTTTTTTTTTTTTGGTGGTGGTGGTGGGGGGGGGGGCTCAACGCAAAGGCAATGCTGGGCACCCACCAGCTAATAATAAATAAATCGTTTTTAAGTCTTAGGCATCAGGAAGAACTGGAAAGGGAAAAGAAAGAAAAAAACAAGGAAGACGAAGAGGTAGTCCAAACAACAGGAATATAAAAAGAGAGAAAGAAAGAAAGAAAAAAAAGGAAGAGGGAAAAAAAGAAAGAAAGAAAGAAAAGAAAAAGGAAGAAAAGAAAGAAGAAAAGAAAAAAGAAAGAAGAAAAGAAAAAAGAAAGAAAGAAAAAAGAAAAAGAAAAAAAATTTAAAAAAAGAAATCGGCCATGATTGTGCCATGACTAACGATTAGAACTAGGACAACGGCATATTCTTTTCCTTGTTTTTACTCTCGAGTGTGTATCCGTTGATGTCTTATTTACTTTTATGTAGAGTGGATGTGGTTCTCGGTTGATTAACTGTGTCGGATATATACTCAATAGTCCAAATAATTAAAGGAATATTCTGTTGTCGTAACCCTAATTTGTTGAGTTTGAGTACTCGTATGCATAGGTCTAGTTGTTTCTGAGACGGTGTTTGTTAAATAATCCGTACTTTCACTTTAAATACTAACGTAATTATTTCACCTAACAATTTAATAAACAAAAGATAGGAACTTATGCAGAGAAGATACCGTGATGAAATAGCATTATTTAGAAAACCATTCTTAACATGGGGAGGGTGTTTTGTAACTATTCACCTAACAATAAACACCTTAATTTAATAAACACTTTCACCTAACAATTTAATAAACAAAAGATAGGAACTTATGCAGAGAAGATACCGTGATGAAACAGGTGTATCAGAATTTTTGTAGGAATTTTTTTACCCCTAACACGAAACTGCGAATAAAATATAAAAAAAACTCGTAATTTCTCTTTTAAAGGTGAGTTGTTTATTTTCTTTATGGATTATATTTCCAAAATAAAAATAAAGTTGTATAAAAAGTAATAGAAATATTTTTAAAAATAATAGTAATGAAATTAATTGAATTTTACGAATTCAGTATTTTTCAATTTTTAAACTTTAAAAATCTTTCAAAATTTTTCTATTGATTCTATTTTTACGATATTTTCAGGGTCAATGTGAAATTTTATGCTCTTTCCAATAAACCGAATATAATATTTTAGACAAACGTTTTTTTTTTAATTCAACCCCCCCCCCATTTTCAAGTGTCTATTAAAAAGTAAATAATTAATTTACTCACCAAAGTTCCATATATCACAAATTGAAGATAAAAGATCTATAAATAATATATTCAAATTTAAAACAAAAAAAAAATAGTGTTTTTTTAGAAATTTACCTTTAAAAAACAAAAAAAAAAACACGTTGTTTGTTTATTTATTTATTTATTTATTTATTTTTTTAATGAAACCTTGTTCCTTGCTCCTTTAATTGGCTTGAATTACATTTTTCGAGGAGTTATAAGCTTCGAAAGATAGCGGGTGGAATTATTCAATAGTTTTCACGAAATTTCTGACACTGCTAGTGATGTGCGTGGTTCTCGAGTGATTAACTGTGTCGGATATATACTTGAGAGTCCAAACAATGAAGAGAATATTCTGTTGTAGTCGCCCTAATTTGTTGAGTACTCGTAGTCGTATGCATAGGTCTAGCTGTTTCGGAGTCCACAGAGAATACTCTTTCTCCCCCCCTCTCTCTCTCTCTCTCACGTACACAAAGACACACAACCAAAGTGCCTTTCATATAAAGCAAAAATATTGTTTTACTAGCGGGGGGGGGGGTCGTAAAATACGCTTAAATACGATATTTTTATTTGTCCAGATTTCGTTTATATTATGATTAAGGCAAGGACAACTGCACATTTTTTTGGGATATATTTTCCGTGTTTTTATTCAATGTAACATATTTATTCAGCTCGAAACCCATACAGTGTTTACCGATGTATTGGAACATTCAAGATGGCACCCGACTCCCTCTTTAACACGGTAAGTGTGGGAGAAGATGTTATAAATAAAAAACCGGATAAAATACTGTTAAAAACTCGCTCAATATATGTTACCGTGACATAGGTTGACATATATTCGGCGGGTTTTTAATAGTATTTTGTATAGTTTTTTTTATTTATAACACCTTTTTCCATACTTACGGTGTTAAAGAGGGTGTGAGACGCCATCTTGAATTTTCGAATACATCGGTAAACACTGTATGTTTTTCGAGCTGAATAAATATGTTACATTGAATAAAAACACAAAAAATATATCCAGTTTGGTAGAAAAGTAACTTATCTTGCCTTTGATAACATTTATTTGCTATATATTTGTTTTTTGACAACTTTTTCGAATCTATGTGTACAGTAATACAAACCCTGCTTTTATATAGAGTGGTGTGGTTCTCGGTTGATTAACTGTCTCTAACCACGGCTACCGACTACCGAGACATTGATTGTCTAACTGTGTCGGATATATACTCAATAGTCCAAAACAATGAAAAGTATATTCTGTTGTCGTAGCCCTAATTTGTTGAGTACTCGTATGCATAGGTTTAGCTGTTTCTAACCACGGCCACCGAGACATAGAAGGCCTGTTAACTGAAAAATGCCTGTAGACAATGTAGGTAAGATTTGTCAAACTGTCACAGTCGATACTATACGAGGACATTTTTAAAACGAGCATTAAAACATGTTAAAAAATGGAACCCAATTCGATTAATAATGAAACTGAACTTTATTCAATATAAAAATATAAATATTATCTATGTAAAATTACGTCATTTTAAAGCAATATATGATCTAATACTGATAAAACTGAATTAGGAACTCAACCACTTATTGTCATGACTAATAATTAGGGCAAGGGCAACAGCATATTCTTTTCATTGTTTTTACTCTCGAGTATATATCAGTTGATATCTTGTATGCTTTTATATAGAATGGTGTGGTTTTCGGTTGATCAACTGTGTCGGATATATACTCGAGAGTCAAAACAATGAAAACAATATGCTGTTATCATAGCCCTGCTAATGACACGCTACGTGAACACACTTCCTTCAATCATCCTAGGCTTGACGTTCACAGACAACATGAATTGGAACAAATATATTGAGGTAATTGCCAAGGCTGTTGAAATGAAGGTGGGCTCTCTCTACCCTGCTAGAAGTTTACTCACATCTGAAAGTCTCCTGTATCTCTACAGCACCAGCATTCGCCCATACGTGAAATATTGTTGCCACATCTGTGCCTAAACCTAAACGTAGATTCCATGAGCAAAGCTTCTTTCTTAGAACTGCACGCCTGTGGGATTGTCTTCCGTTTTCCTGCTTTCCGGCTGACTACAATATGGTTTATATATATATATTATTCCTTAATTGGAATTCATTTTTTGAGATGAGCATTATATATATTAATTTATTTTTATTTCGGACTATTATTCTCATCTTTATTAGTTGTTGTTTTTTTTTGATCATTTTATTGGTTTGGTTTATTCACAACGTTTCGGCCAATTATTCCTCTGGCCTTCGTCAGGTGGTAACCGCGACGGATAGGAACTTCGAATCTCCTAACTGCATTCTCAGCCATCACTGCCATCCGTAGTTGTTGTCATCTCACCAAATTTTGACTCTATGATGGCTGAGAATGCAGTTAGGAGATTCGAAGTTCCTATCCGTCGCGGTTACCACCTGACGAAGGCCAGAGGAATAGTTGGCCGAAACGTTGTGAATAAACAAACCAATAAAAAGATCAAAAAACAACAACTAATAAAGATGAGAATAATAGTCCGAAATAAAAATAAATTAATATACAATATGGTTGTCTTCGAGTCTAACGTAAACAAGTTCTTGATGAGCCGTTCCATATAAGTTATCAAATTTACCGAATTTTCATTACTAACGATTGCTATATTGTCCAATTTCTACTGTACACTCTTTAACCCTTATCCTTGAGTGGCCTCTTGGCCTTTATAATGTGGTGATGCCTATGTAAAAAAAAAAAAAAAAGATCTGGGCTGATGCATCTGCCACTAATCTCTCGTTCCTAGACAAGGCCCAAGAAAAGAGTCGCCGAGCTAATAGGTCGCGCCGTACTCATTTATTAT
>NC_136527.1:137321427-137326427 GCF_053919585.1 Euprymna scolopes
AGTATACTAACAGGAATTTTTATGCGTATTATACAATGAAATATTTGAGAAATGCTAAAAAAAAACATGCTAACAGAAATTTTCATGCGTATTATACAATGAAACATTTGTAAGAAGCTAAACAATGAAAAAAAAACATACTAACAGAAATTTTTATGCGGTTTATACAATGAAACATTTGGAAGAAGCTAAAAATAAAAGAAAGCATACTAACAGAAATTTAAAAAAAAGAAAAAAAATGTTAAAAATAAAAAAATAAAAAAGAAACTTTAAAAAAAAATTTTTTTTAAAAACAAAAAACTTAAAAAACAAAACAAAAAAAAACATGCTAACAGAAATTTTTATGCGGTTTATACAATGAAACATTTAGAAGAAGCTAAAAATAGAAGAAAGCATACTAACAGAAATTTAAAAAAAAGAAAAAAAATGTTAAAAATAAAAAAATAAAAAAGAAACTTAAAAACAAAAAACTTAAAAAAAAAAAAAAAAAAAAAAAAAACATGCTAACAGAAATTTTTATGTGGTTTATACAATGAAACATTTGGAAGAAGCTAAAAATAGAAGAAAGCATACTAACAGAAATTTAAAAAAAAGAAAAAAAATGTTAAAAATAAAAAAATAAAAAAAAACTTAAAAACAAAAAACTTAAAAAAAACAAAACAAAAAAAAAATAACAGAAATTTAAAAAAAAAAAGAAAAAAAATGTTAAAAATAAAAAATTAAAAAAACTTAAAAAAAATTTTTTTTTTAAAAACAAAAAACTTAAAAAAAAAAAAAAAAAAAAAAACATGCTAACAGAAAGACGACCAAGCAGCCTGCTCACACACGGGAATCGAAGAAACGCCGATTTATGCCGTGAATTCTGAACTTTTGTGTCATGTATCGTTCACAGTTATACTAATATTATGATAATTATGCTTATCAAATTTGATGGACTACATAAAAAAAAAAACTGCATGAATTTGGATACGTTGACTTTTATTTCTGGAGGAAAACGGAAAAAATCGTCAGGGGTTTCTCAGCTGATGATATCCGCAGAATTTTTTTTTTTTTTTTTTTTTACGAAAAATCGATTTTTTTTTTTAAATTCTGTAGCAAAAAAAAAAAAAACTGACCTGATTGAGCAAAACCAAGGTCATTTTCGGACTCAGAGCATCAAAATTAGTCTCATAATTCACAGCTGGAAAATCGTCCTGGGTTTTCCAGCTGAATTAGACTAATTTTGATGCTTTGAGTCCGAAAATGACCTTGGTTTTGCTCAATCAGGTCAGTTTTTTTTTTTTTTTTGCTACAGAATTTTTTTTATCACTTGGCCTTCGGGACAAGATAAAAAAAAAAAAAAAAGATGCATACACAAACACACAGACAACTGTTTATAAAGTGTATGTTTTTGATTCTTAAACGCTGGGGATTTATTAGTTAGATTAAGATCCATAGAGTGAATGAGGTATTTTGGTAAATGTTGCCAGTCAAGAGTAAGACTCCAAAGTCTACATTTATTACTTTTAATCACTTTAGTCACAAAGACCCTGAACCCTTCCCCTCCCCAATTTCTTGTAGGGCCTTGTGCCTAATTTTGTTTTTTTTTTTTACTTAATTGTATTTACAAAATTTTAAAAGCAATAAAATATATAAACAAGATCAAAGTGTAGTATCTGTTCTTCAGATGCTGCACTTCTATTTCTTGTTCTCTGTCAGTGGAGGAGAAATCCTTCACGACTGAGACAATTTTTCTTTTTTTTTTTCTTTTCTACACATTAAAAAACGACCCTGGTGTCTAACTCTGTCCCGTGAGGAGGCATTGTAAATAGGAACCCCGGGACGATTTTCAAAACATATTTTCTTGTTACCCAGTGTTATTAAATATATTAACGGCTATATGACGTTATTAAAAAAAAACAAGTGAACCATACATGGTCCCCCGTGAGTTCACAGTGAACGAGGCATAAAAAAAATGACTATGTTCTGCACCCCCCCCATTTAACCCCCAAAATCCCCAGGGGATGTCAAATGATGGTGAAAATCAACAGACGGTGCAGTTTTAGGCCGTAACATATATAAATTTATAAATTTGAATTCTGCACCATGCAAAAAAAAAGAAAGAACTAAGTCCATCATTTAGCTCCAAAAGTCCCCAAGGCCTTAACATATTTAAATTTGAGTTCAGCACCATGCAAAACTGCTAAATAGACATACACAGAAAAATTTGGTTGGTTGGTTGGTTGGTTGGTTGTTTTTGTTTTACGGCATATCAACCCTTTTCGGGTTATTTAATGCCGAATCCAAAAATTTTGAAGAAAAATTTTTTTAAATAGAATATATTTGTTGTTTTCACGTCGGTTTCTATTTAACCCATAGTTGGAACCCTAACAGGTACTACCACTCCGGGTCAGAGTGGACCTGGGAGCAATGGTAATTAAAGGGTGGCTCCACACTCCCCAAAGCCCACAAGCTGGGGCCTCACCACTGGATATAGTTTAAGGTCATATCCAGGACCCCCATTGAGGGACTTTTACCCTCTGCAGGGGGGCAGTGGGTGTATTCTAATGCCCCACGGACAGGGCCACAGAAAAATTTGGACAAATATTGTAAAGTAGTCCAAAAAAGGAGTGTTTTTATTAGCCCTAAAAGAGCCCCTGGGGCACACCCAAGAGTTATCGCGAAGTATAGACAAATAAAATTATATAGAAATCAGTTAGTTACAACTTTTCAGAAAGTTTTATAAAAATCCGAGGCATTAAATTTTTTTATAAGCACAAAAGTGTCAATTTTAGCCATTTTCATCCGAAAAGCACCCCTAGAGGGGCAACCGGAGTTTTCTCGGAAAATTCGTTCTGTTATTTTTTTACTCATATCATGTTTAATGTTTGTGCAAAATTTAAAAAAAATTCCAAGGTATAGTTATTAAGAAAAATGTGGACAGACGAACGGACAAGGGTGAATTTACAGGCCCACCCTCCTTTTGTCGGGGGGGGGGGGAGGAGGAGGGACCAAACAACTTACTATCTTTCATAATGCTATGCCCCCTTCCCCCCGCTTTTTTTTTTTTTTTTTTTGAATTTCTAACGATTTTTTCCTTTTCTGAAAGTGTAATGTTGGTTGGTTGGTTGGTTGTTTTACGGCATATCAACACTTTTCAGGCCATTTAATGCCGAATCCAGCGATTGTGAAGAAAATGTTTTTAATAGCATATGTCGGTTTGTATTACTGTTCACATAGATTCGAAAAAATTGTCAAAAAACAAATATATGACAAGTAAATGTTATCAAAGGCAAGATAAGTTACTTTTCTACCAAACTGGATATATTTTTCGTGTTTTTATTCAATGTAACATGTTTATTTAGCTCGAAAAACATACAGTGTTTACCGATGTATTGGAAAATTCAAGATGGCGTCTCACTCCCTCTTTAACACGGTAAGTTTGGGAAAAGGTGTTATAAATAAAAAAAATCTAGACAACATACTATTAAAAACCCGCCGAATATATGTCAACCTATGTCACGGTAACATATATTGAGCGAGTTTTTAACAGTATTTTATCCAGTTTTTTTTATTTATAACACCTTTTCCCAAACTTACCGTGTTAATGAGAGAATCAGACGCCATCTTGAATTTTCCAATACATCGGTAAACACTGTATGCTTTTCGAACTGAATAAACATGTTACATTGAATAAAAACACGAAAAATATATCCAGTTAGGTAGAAAAGTAATTTATCTTTACAAAACGGGTGACCGATTTACCAGAACGTGAGCACCCCTTTCAAATGTCGAAATAATGATTTTGAAAGCCGTTGTTAGAAATTCGCTCATTATATGTTACCGTGACATAAGTTGACATATATTCGGTGTTTTTTTAATTGTATTTTGTCTAGTTTATTATTTATAACACCTTTTCCCAAACTTACAATGTTAAAGAGAGTGTTGGGCGCCATTTTGAATGTTCCATTACATCGGTAAACACTGTATGTTTTTCGAGCTGAATAAACATGTTACATTGAATAAAAACACGAAAAATATATCCAGTTAGGTAGAAAAGTAACTTATCTTGCCTTTGATAACATTTATTTGTTATATATTTGTTTTTTGACAACTTTTTCGAATCTATGTGTACAGTAATACAAACCCGTCTTTTTTTTTGGAAAATATATTTAAGTTTTTTTTGTTTTTGTTTTTGCAAACATATTTAAGTTTTATTTTTCCAAACATTTACGTTTTGTTGCTTGTTTATTTTCAAATATTTACGTTTTTTTTTTATACGTTTTTTTTTTTTGTTGTTGCAAGCATAAACTAAATATTTTTGAAATATTTTTCTTTTTGAAAAGTTTGCTTATGCACTTATTGTACCGCGCTATTTTTTAATTGTAGTTTCAAGTAAGATTCAGGTTTTACAATATCCTTTTTCAAATATATATATATATATATATAAATACTTGCGGAAAAGGTAAAATAATTGCAGAAAAATTAAGAAAAAAAAGGGGGGGGTCCATAAAAAAAGATAAAAGAAAAAACGACGAAGCAGTAGTGTTTAAGTGCTCTTTAATGCGGTGATGAAGCAATCTGGTAGTGCTTCCGATGTAAGATGCACTGCATTTAGCGCATTGTAGGTCGTAAACAACGTGGTTCTTAAAGCATAAACCTGTGTGTGATATTGGGCAATTAGAGAGTGAACAAGGGGAAGGTGTATGCGATGGATGTTTTCGGTTGTTGTCTTAAAGTAGATCCAGTGTGGATGAGTTGCATGTTGAGCCCCTCGCTGCGGATGGCTTTTCGGATTGAAGATGAGATTTTGTCACTGAGGAAGGGTAGTTTTAGAAAACAATTGTTAGAGAAGGGTCGGGTGTTGCGTTTTTTCTTTTTAAGTGAGGATAGGATCGTATTAGGGTAGCCGTTTAGTGAGAGGGTCTGTAGGAAATTGTTAGTGTGTGTATGTTTGTCGGAGATGTTAGTGCATTTGTCTTGTATGCGTGAGATTTCGGCATGTGCGTAGTTTAGTTTGT
>NC_136527.1:137331427-137333927 GCF_053919585.1 Euprymna scolopes
CACTGACACGTGTTTCGTCGTCTACGACTCATCAGAGTGGCTGAATCTAGCGAGATTCCAAATCGGGACCCAAGGGTAATGAGCTGAGCATGAACCATAATTGAATTCATTCAAACGTATCGCAAAAACAAAAACAAATAACATATTTTATTACATTTTCACCCCATACAAGGCACATTGCCACTTTGGTGTAGGGGGCTACTATCAGGGGCAGCAACTACTGGGGTACTATGTAGGGATTTGGGCAGCAAGATGTCGGTTCACGTTGCACTTGAACTTCTGCACGTCAGTACAGTTGGGGAAGCAGGGACCTGGAATGGAATTCCAAAGTCTAGCAGTTCTACTGGAGTAGAAAGATTTTTTACATCTAGGGATCTCTACAGTGTGGGGGTGGGATTTTGCAGCCTGTCGGGTCTGTCGAAGATGTTCACGTCGTGGGAGCACAAGTGATTGCAGTTCGTCAGAGCATTCACCATTAAAATACTTGTAGAACAAACAGAGGGATGCAATGTTTCGTCGATGGGACAGAGGCTGAAGCTTAGATGCCAGTTTAGAGCCTATCAGATTTGCGACTCTCTTTTGAACCTTGTCAAAGAGAGAGAGAGACTAGTAGCCGATGCACCAGCCCAAATATGACAGCAATACTCCATACATGGGCGAATGGTTGCCTTATAGAGGTACAGGATACTTTCGGGTGTTAGTAGTTTTCTAGCATGGTAGAGAGAGCGGACCTTCCTTGCAGCGGCCCTGGCAATGCCCTCGATGTAATTGTTCCAACTCATGTTTCCTGTGAAAGTTAGGCCAAGGAGCTTGAAAGATGTACTCTCAGATAAAGAGTCGTTGGCCATTGCTATAGATGGTAGAGAAGGTTTCTTGTAATTATTGAATGAAACTAGTTTAGTCTTGGCGGCATTAAACGTGACCATCCATTTTTGTCCCCGTTCCACTACAGATTGAAGGTCATTCTCTAGTGTTTCTGCCATTTCTTTAGATATGTGTTCATTTGTTTTCCTGTCGTGCCTGTTATAGAGTGTGGTGTCATCAGCATATATACCCATCTCAGAGGCAATTTTGTCGGGAAGGTCATTTATGAATATCAGGAACAGTAGAGGTCCAAGGATAGACCCCTGGGGCACTCCCGCATTTATATCATATAGTTTAGATGTACGACCGTCGAGGACAACCTGGATTTTTCTCTTATCTAAGAAGGATTTAATTATGTTAAGTATTCTACCAGTGATACTGTATGATCTAATTTTCCTGAGGAGACCCTCATGCCATACCCTGTCAAAAGCCTTAGATATATCTAGAGCTACCGCTCTGCCCTCCCCCGCTTTGTCCAGTGAATTGTATATACGTTCAGAGATTACAGTGAAGATGTCTGCTGTGGAACGGGCTTGTCTAAATCCATATTGTTTGTCAGTCAGAAGCTTAGCATCTGTAAGGTGATGGACTAGAGCATGGTTTATTATGGTCTCAAATATTTTGCCGAAAAGTGTGAGGAGGCTAATGGGGCGATAATTTGATGGGTCAGTTCTTTCGCCAGAATTCTTGAATACTGGTACAACAGAAGCAGTTTTCCAACAGCCCGGAAAGCAAGATTCATTAAGGCATTTGTTGTAGAGTTTGGAGAGAACTGGAGCTACTTCGGCTGAGCATTTTTTTAATAGCACAGCTGGGATGAGATCGGGTCCACATGCTTTTGAAGTGTCAAGGTTTTTTATGATAGCATGTACCTGAGCAGGGGTGATTTTCAGATCGTCTAACGTGGCGTCTGTCCGCATAGGAAAGTCAGCTAGGGGGTGGTTGGAAGGGTCCAGTGTGGAATTTGAGGCAAACCGACTGGCAAGCATGTTAGCATTCTCGGTTGCTGAGCAAACAACCTTGTGATTGTTGGTTAGTGTGTGAATTGTTGATTGCCCATTATTTACTACACTGTTGTAGATTTTCCAGAAGTCAGGAATTCCTAGTTTTTGTGCTTTGATGCGTTTTTTAGTGGTTTCCGTAAATTCCCTCTTAGCTATCGCTATTTCTTTCTTAACGTGACTTCTAGCTTCTATGTACTTCAGTCTGTTTGAACTGGACTTATGTCGGTTAAATCTGCGGTATGCATGCTGCCTTTGAGCAATGGCAGTTGCGCAAGTCAAAGTAAACCATTGGGGAGAGTGGGACTTACTATAAAATTTCAGCATGGGAACATGCGCTTCGATTGCAGTTTTGAACCATTCAGTTGTCTCGTTTGCACACTGTTCAGCAGGAAGAGAAAAAATATGGCTTCCCAGTCAGCTTTTTTTATAATATCTCGTTTTTTTTTTAGCACTAGCTCTTCAGTTTAGGGCGATTTCAATCATTATCACTGCATGATCAGCGTTCCCAATGTCAGCATTTGTTATACAATCATCAGGAACTGTGGTCCAAAACAGATCTAAAAGTGATGCATGTTGTTCTTCCTGGTAAGAGAAATTGGTTGGAAAAGTAACAATTTGCGATAGGGAGTTAG
>NC_136527.1:137338927-137365021 GCF_053919585.1 Euprymna scolopes
TGTTTTATTAAATTTAAAATATTTCTCCATAATTTTTTAATTAAATTTAAAATGTTTCTCCATATTTTTTTTTTATTAAATTGAAAATATCTCTCAATAATTTGTTTTATTAAATTTAAAATATTTCTCCATAATTTTTTTAATTAAATTTAAAATATTTCTCCATATTTGTTTTTATTAAATTTAAAATATCTCTCCATATTCTTTTTATTAAATTTAAAATATTTCTCCATATTTTTTTTATTAAATTTAAAATATCTCTCAATTATTTGTTTTATTAAATTTAAAATATTTCTCCATAATTTTTTTAATTAAATTTAAAATGTTTCTCCATAATTTTTTTTATTAAATTTAAAATATCTCTCCATATTTTTTTTTATTAAATTTAAAATATCTCTCCATATTTTTTTATTAAATTTAAAATATCTCTCCATATTTTTTTTATTAAATTTAAAATATCTCTCCATATTTTTTTTTATTAAATTAAAATATCTCTTCCTAGTTTCTTTTATTTAATTTAAAATATCTATCCATAATTTTTAATATATTTTAAAAATGTCTCCATATTTTTTTTTATTTGAGTCGTGAATTCCTCATAAAATGACCCAAAATGTGTTGATATGCCGTAAAGCAAAATCAGTTGTAAAATTTTATTTATTTATTATTTTTTTTTTTAGAGGCAACTGACCCCACCATCACTGGTTATAGGACAGGTAAGGATATCATTTGATAATACTATATATAAAACATTGCGTGTGTATGTGTGTGCACGTTCATTCCCTACTTCTATGTCTTGTGGGCAGAGCTGGGTGGTTAGAGCTGGGCAGACAGACTCAGGGTTGGAAAGTAGGATTCAGAAGTCAGTAGCCCCCGAGGAGATCCACTCAACAAAACTGTCCTGACAATTTTGGTCTACAGGTTATCAACTTTTTATAGAGGGTATTCGGACAGTGAAACAAAACCAATTGCTAATAGATCAAATTGAAAAAAATATGACACACACAAATCAACTATTTCTATGCATGCGTAAATATACATTTATATTTGTTAATTCACTATTCATCAAAACAGGGTGTGCGTTTGGATTCCTAATCCGGCTGGGGGATGTGATGCGTCTAGCATGTTAGGTATAAGTTAGTGTTAAGTTCATGCCTTCTCGCTTCCAGCTAACACCGCTGGCTAACCTCATGGTGAAAAGGGAGCAGCTATGCATAAGTCTTCCCTGCCAGTAAATGGCCTCTCCATCATCCAGACTCCTACAGTGCCTCCACGTTCGCCACACATGGTAACTAGGTGCTTTGCAGCCCCAGGCTAAACCTATAGGAGATTTCAGAGTAGTAGGCGACCCGAAAAGTGTTTGGATTCCTAATCCGGCAGGGGGATGTGATGCGTGTTAGGTATAAGTTAGTGTTAAGTTCATGCTTGCATGCCTTCTCGCTTCCAGTTAACACCGCTGGCTAACCTCGCAGTGAAAAGGAAGTTGTAATATTTTGGAGTATAATGGGGTATGATCCCACACAGTCGGACGATTCTATTTATAAACGATGCTACTAGGAACTGACGAATCAAATTAATTCACGTTCTGCTACCAACCAATCACAAACCAGAATTGCTTCATAAATATTAAACCTTTTCTGGAGCAATTTCACATGTTCTTTTCCCGGGTTTCGACACGGTAAGAATATTTTGTTCTGTGGAACTGTCTACTACAAACAAGTTACCTCCCAGGACTTGTGTGTAACAGCGAACCATCTGAAACTGTTCTGAAACTAAAAATGGCTTACACTTCTAGAGTCCTCCCTCCCAGTACATAGCCTCTCCATCATCAAGACTCCTACAGTGCCTCCATGTTGGCCACACAAAGTAACTGGGTGCCTTTCGGCCCCAAGCTAAACTTGTAGGAGATCTTGGAGGTAATGCGTTATGACCCACCGATGTGTGGACACGCCCTGGCACACTACTTGAATAAACATGTTACATTAAATAAAAACACTAAAAAATTATCCAGTTAGGTAGAAGAGTAACTTATCTTGCCTTTGGTAATATTTATTTGTAGGAGATCTCGGAGTAGTAGGGGACCCCATAGGTAGTGCATTTTGACCCACTGATGTGTGGACACGCCCTGACACACTACCAACTCCTACCCCACTGTCTTGTGGATGCCCTTGTTCGGGCGAAGACTAGGGGAACCAACCCCAAAATCAAACACCCCTGCCTTGTGCGCCTTATCACAGCAAAAGCCTAAGAGGTGAGAACTCTGACTTCAAATCTTACTGCTGCCTTGCAGTTTTCATTAAAAGGCTACGGAACCTCATCCAGAAAGAAAAGGCGTAGTAGCAGACACGATAGAGCGACTGTTTACCTCACTGAGATTACTTTCGGCCAGTCGTCGTGAGTTCACTCCACTGGAAATGAGCATTGGAGGTTCAGAAGGTGTCTATCTGATTCGCAGCAGATACTGCACCTAAACTGTGCAAGGTGGAAAGTCCTGCACGAAAGGATAAAGCCCTGAGGCCCCGACATCATCAAGGAGGTTGGATGTTACATCGACCGAAACAGACTGCATGATGATATTATTCTCATTTCCACAATGTTTCGGTCGATGTAACCTCCGACCTTTTTCATGTGTATCTTGTCGAACTCAGGAATTTGGATAGAATTTCGAGTGGAACCCTTTATTTACTTCCCGCAGCGTAGCGTGCTCTTGTTCTGTCATGACTGTAATTCGTAAATGTATTTTGGTCGCCCACACTGAGGATTGAACCTTCAACCTTCAGGAAAACATCACTATTTTACAATTGATTTTTCCAGTACTCCAACCTCTGCGCCATGGTTCCTTGCGGACAATTCTATTACGAATTTTAAGAGCCTTAAACCTATTTTATTTCTAGTTGTAAATATCACTAATTATTACTAATTATTACTAATTATTACAAATTATTAAAAATTATCACGAATTACTACTAATTATTACCAATTACTTCTAATTATTACCAATTATAACTAATTATCACGAATTATTACTAATTGTCACCAATTATTACTAATTATTACCAATTATTACCAATTATTACTAATCATCACGAATTATTACTAATTATTACTAATTATCACGAATTATTACCAATTATCACGAATTATTACTAATTATTACTAATTATTACCAATTATTACCAATTATCACTAATTATTACTAATTATTACCAATTATTACCAATTATCACGAATTATTACTATTTATCACTAATTATTACTAATTATCACGAATTATTACTATTTATCACTAATTATTACTAATTATTACCAATTATTACTAATTATCACGAATTATTAATATTTATTACTAATTATTACCAATTATCATGAATTATTACTAATTATTACCAATTATTACTAATTATTACCAATTATTACTAATTATCACGAATTATTACTAATTATTACCAATTATCATGAATTATTACTAATTATTACCAATTATTACTAATTATTACTAATTATTACCAATTATTACTAATTATTATCAATTATTACTAATTATCACGATATATTACTATTTATTACTAATTATTACCAATTATTACTAATTATTACCAATTATTACCAATTATTACTAATTATTACTAATTATTACTATATATTAATGTATATCTATCTCTATACTTATTACTTGTATATATTATCTATTGTTTGTAATTACCATGTCATATTAAATTCTATACTAGGTCTACTTAGCTGAAATGTTGCATGTGCAATGATTTATATCTCTACGGATTATGTGGCAAATTACAGCTCTGAACTAATTGTGGTTTCTGTTTTACAGGTGTTTGAACTGAGTCAGGTGTGAAATGGAGCCTGTTGAATGTCAAGCAAGATCGACAAGATACACCTAAAGAAGGTCGGAGGTTTATTTTATTTTTTTTTTTTTACACAGGCATCACCACATTATAAAGGTCAAGAGGCCACTCGAGGATAAGGGTTAAAGAGTGTACAGTAGAAATTGGACAATATAGTAATCAATTTGGTAAATTTGTTAACTCATATGGAACGGCTCATCAAGAACTTGTTTACGTTAGACTTGAAGACAACCATATCGTAGTCAGCCGGAAAGAAGGAAAACGGAAGACAATTCCACATGCGTTCTAGTTTTAGAAGCTTTGTTCATGGAATCTACATTTAGGTTTAGGCACAGATAAATAGGGGGGGGGGGAATTATTAATAGTGTTTTCAGCTAGACGAGTGTTTCTTGTGAAAGTTTGGCAAGGGGGGACCATAGACTGAAGCTCAGTCGAACACTTTCCATGAATATAATGATAAAGCAGAGACAAACTCGCAACATCTCTTCTGTGAGAAAGAAGTTGCAGGGAAGAGAAAAGGACATCTCCTACGAGGCTACAAAGTCTATTTTGAACCCTATCAAGGCAGGACAAGTCTTTTCTAGCATCTCCTGCCCAAATGTGGCAACAGTACTTCATCCTTGGACGTATCTGGCTCTTGTATAGATAGAGAATTGCATCAGCAGTGAGATATCTACTGGATCAATAGAAGGATCCCACCAGTTTTCCAGTGACCTTGGCCACATACTTGATGTATGAGTTCCATTTCAGATCAGGAGTAAAGATCAAACCCAGAAGCTTGTCAAAACATGGAGCCTCCCCAAGACGAGAGCCATCCATTTCAATTGATGCCAGACGGGGATCAGAGAGTTGATGATGTAAAGATAGGAGCTTGGTTTTAAATGCATTAAAAGTAACCAGCCACCTCTTCCCCTACTGTACCATGTGCTCAAGATCAGAGGAGAGAGAATCAGAGAGAACTTGGTCGTTTACGGCCTTTGATGTGTTGCCATAGATGGTCGTGTCATCAGCATAGATGTCAACGAATGATTTAAGTATGTGTTTTTGGAGATCATTGATGTAGATCAGGAAGAGAGTTGGGCCAAGGATGGACCCCTGAGGGACTCCAGCGTTAATACTGTGAGCTTCTGATTTTTGCCCATCAACTACTACTCATGAATATTAACGTAGACTCTACTTCGGGACAGGAGAACATCTCTCTCTTATCTGGGTCTAATATATTAGTGCAGAGGATTGCATCAGCAGTGAAATAATACAAATAACCAATCCTCATCTCAAAAATTCAGAAACGTCTACAAAATTATTTGAAAATCGTTTGGTAGCGATTTGGCATAGGTAAGACCTTGTAGTTAGTTTTCACAGGAATGTGTTAACTTGCGTCAGGATCACCACATAATTCTGCCATGGGTAATGAAGTTTTTGAGTCACAAACTGTGCCAGGCCTTTTGGCCAATAAAAAATGTTTTAAACAATTGGGTGCCAAGTAGGACGTCCCCAAGTATGAAAGGGCGAATGCGGTATTATGGTGAAAGAAGATTCTAGCTAAGAGAAACTTTTGTTTAGTTCTAGAGGTACAAGGATCACCAACGACCCCCATCTGCCCCCCCCCTTTTGAGTTGGCCTTGTGCCTAAGTTTTTTGTTGATGTTCTTTTTTTGCCTGAATAAAAGATTTAATATCTCAAAGTGTAGTATCTGTTCCGGCAGATACTGCAAGCAAAGACCATATGTAACCCCACATATCAGACCTTGGTCAATGTAGGGGCAACCCTTCATACCAATTGTCACTATCCAGCTCCCATTTCCCACCCATCGGGAGCTGGTCCCTTTTTCCCTCCCTCTCTCTCCACATTAAAAAACGGCCTTGTGCCTAACTTGCTCAGTGGGGAAGCAAATAAATACATACTGCAAGCAAAGACCATATGTGGGGGAAATCCCACATACAAGACCTTCATACCAATTGTCACTATCCAGCTCCCCTTACTCTCCGGGGAGTTGGTTCCCATTTCCCCTTTTGATTTTGTTTAGCTCTGGAGTGACAAGGATGACCAACGACCCCCACAATCCCCCCTTTTGAGTTGGCCATGTGCCTAAGTTTTTTGTTCATTGTTGATTTTGACTGTATTTTTAACATGAATCAAAGATTTAATATCTCAAAGTGTAGTATCTGTTCTTCAGATGCTGCACTTCCGTTTCTTGTTCTCTGTCAGTGGAGGAATAGCCCTTCACGACTTGGACAATTTCTTTATTTTTGTACCTTTTCTCCACGTTAAAAAACGACCCTGGTGTCTAACTCTGTCCTGTGGGGAGGCATTGTAAATAGGTACAATATTAAACGTCTTTGTAAATTCCCTTTCTTTATGACGTCAAAATCATGCCCAACACATACACACCTAAAAAATCGTACATTTGCAGTGTCTAAGCTATTCGTAACTTACATTCACCCGACATAATATATTTACTTATTTTCAAGAACAATGACAATCGCTATACATTTTTTTTTTTTTTTTTTTTTTTTACATAGGCATTACCACATTATCAAGGCCAAGAGGCCACTCAAGGATAAGGGTTAAAGAGTGTACAGTAGAAATTGGACAATATAGTAATCATTAGTAATGAAAATTTGGTAAATTTGATAACTTATATGGAACGGCTCATCAAGAACTTATTTACGTTCCTAGGATTTCAATTTTCAGTCTAGAGACTCGAAATTTGATATACAGGTTATGGAGATTACTTAGGGGGACGGTTCATCAAGAATTTGTTTACGTTGGACTTGAAGATAATCAGGTTGTAGTCAGCTGGAAAGCAGGCAACCGGAAGAGAGTTCCACAGGCGTGCAGTTCTAAGAAAGAAGTTTTGTTCATGGAATCTACGTTTAGGTTTCAGCACAGATAAAGAGTGGGGGAAATTATTGATAGTGGTTTTGGCTAGAGAAGTGTTTTTCATGAAAGTTCGGCGAGGGGGGACTATAGATTGAAGCTCAGACGAGCACTTGCCATGAAAATAACGATAAAGCAGAGACAAGCTCACA
Source organism: Euprymna scolopes (assembly GCF_053919585.1). Classification (NCBI taxonomy): domain Eukaryota; kingdom Metazoa; phylum Mollusca; class Cephalopoda; order Sepiida; family Sepiolidae; genus Euprymna; species Euprymna scolopes. Next base: position 137,345,817 of record NC_136527.1, read on the forward strand.
ATATCTCTTCTGTGAGAAAGAGGTTGCAGGGAAAAGAAAAGGGCATCTCCTACTATGCTAAGGCAGGATCTTGTGTTATTGGATTTTAATATCGTAGCGTGTTGATTCGGTGAGATTATTCAGTTCTGCTTGCGAATGTGTGTCAATTCAACAATATTTGTTTGTGGCGTGGCATGTCGATTTGGCGGTGGTATTCAGAATTGCTTGGACGAATTTGTTAAGGCCCGTGCCGTCACATGTGAAAACAAATGTGTATCTATATATCTATAAAAATCAACGTGTCTGTCGTTTTGTCTGTGTACATTTCCCTACGCAATAACTCTGTCAATTTTCAGTCTACAAACTCAAAATTTGATATACAGTGTACTGAGATTTGGGAAAATCTTTGTAATCTGTTTTCAGCCAGAAATTTGGCTGTTAAGTGGTCTAAGTTCAACGACTTGACCTTTGAGAACTCTACCAAACTCCTCCAACAATTTTGGGTATAAACACTTGAAATTTTAGATATAGGTTTCTTGGACATGGATCTAACTTAATAACTTGATTTGAGCCCAAAACAATAAAGGTTAAGGGGTTATAATGGGGTTGACTTTAAGGGGTTATAATGGGGTTGAGTTAAAAAGAATTTGATCTCTGCGGTCTCTACCAAATTACTCAGACAATTTCTGGTCTAAACCTTTGAAATTTTACATAAAGTGTATTCAGAGATAGAGCAAGCTTTTTAATCGATTTGGGTCGGAAATTTGAGCTACCAATATATAAATGTATCTATGTATGTATGTTTGCATGTCCGCCTAAAACTTTTGACAGAGGCGACAGATTTTCACAAGATCAGTATCGTTTTGAAGCTCGACCCTTCAGACAACAAATACCGAACAATTGGCTTGTGTTATCGAGTTCAATTCTAACTTTTTCCTTTTAACAAATATCATTTTCAAACTTATCTATGTTGTTCTTTTAATTACTGGGATCTGTTCCCTTCCATGTAACAGTAATTCATGAATTGTAGAGTTTGTTCATGATTTTGCAATGCTTAGCTTACCTCTGTAAGGCTGGATCAGTACTCAGTAGCTCGTTTCATTGCAGAGTCAGTTTGTGTGTGTAAACCAAACTTGGAACGCATATAGTGGCATGGCATGCCGTCCGTCACTGTCACATGCCATGGGGGAAAGAGTAAGAGAAAAAGAGAAAGAGAAAAAGAGAGAGAGAGAGAGACAGAAGAGGAAAAGATACTGAAATGGAAACCAATGTCGACACCTGCTTGATCAAGAGGGCAACAACTGCGTATTCTTTCCTTTTTACAAGTTGTGTTTTACCGTGTGCGAAACTATTTGATAGACTAGTTTTTAAACTATTTGACGGACTAGTTTTTAAACTATTTGACAGACTAGCTTTTAACCTATTTGACAGACTAGCTTTTAAACTATTTGACAGACTAGCTTTTAAACTATTTGACAGACTAGTTTTTAAACTATTTGACAGACTAGCTTTTAAAGTATTTGACAGACAAGCTTTTAAACTATTTGACAGACTAGCTTTTAAACTATTTGACAGACTAGCTTTTAACCTATTTGACAGACTAGCTTTTAAACTATTTGACAGACTAGCTTTTAAACTATTTGACAGACTAGCTTTTAAACTATTTGACATACTAGTTTTTAAACTATTTGACAGACTAGTTTTTAAACTATTTGACAGACTAGTTTTTAAACTATTTGACAGACTAGCTTTTAAACTATTTGACAGACTAGCTTTTAAACTATTTGACAGACTAGCTTTTAAACTATTTGACAGACTAGCTTTTAAACTATTTGACAGACTAGCTTTTAAACTATTTGACAGACTAGCTTTTAAACTATTTGACAGACTAGCTTTTAAACTATTTGAAAGACTAGCTTTTAAACTATTTGACAGACTAGCTTTTAAACTATTTGACAGACTAGCTTTTAAACTATTTGACAGACTAGCTTTTAAACTATTTGACAGACTAGCTTTTAAACTATTTGACAGACTAGCTTTTAAACTATTTGATAGACTAGTTTTTAAACTAATGTATATCCACAGCTTTCATGCGGTAAATACTCCAGAGTGGAAAAAAAGAACAAGTGGGTAGTTTTCTCAAAGACATGAATATCAACATCATCTATTCCATAGTCTGACATGATATCCATTTATCCAATTATACACTGAAATACTTACTTGTTTAATGTCATTCAAATCTTCATAATTTGAGTCAGGCTCCTACAAAAAAAATAAATAAAATTTTAATTTAATAATGTTACAAAATGAATGACGATTACCAATTATCAAGGCCTGGAGGCCAGTCGAGGATAAGGGTTAATGGGTATACATTAGTCAATGCGATTATAGCGTAGTAAACATAAGTAGTGGGAATTTTTGTAAGTTGGATTATGAGGGGCGTGCAATAAATAATGCCCCTGACCCATTTCATATATACATATATGTATACATGTATACATATATATATACATGTATATAGATACATACACACACACACATATATATATACACTTATATACATACACACACACACACATATATATATACATACACACACACATATATATATACATACACACACTCACATATATATATACATTTATATACATACACACACATATATATATACATTTATATATATATATATACACATTTATATATATACACATATGTCTGTATGTCGATGACTAAAATATATTTTATAAAGCCCCCCTCTTGGGTAGAGCACTATCGTAAATTATCTTACTCGCTACTTAATTTAGCTGAGAAAATGCGAAGCTCGCGGTTTGTTTACAAACAAACGTTTGAGCCCTCTACGAGTGGCGGACGGATGTTTATTTAAATAGACATTCGGACAGTTTAATTTCGGTCACCGATTCCGTAGTCAGAGGGTAGAACTGCCGACTGTCACGGTTCTAGGTTCGATCCTCGGCTTGGGAGAGGTGTTAGTCTAGCGGCACTGATGAGTTGTAAAACAACGAAACAGGTCTGTATGTCGATGACTAAAATATATTTTATATACACATATATATATATATATACATTTATATACATACACACATATATATACATTTGCATACATACATATTTTGTACCTGAGAAGGGGCGATTTTTAAATTATCTGTCTGCAAAGAAAAGTCAGGGAGGGAAAGGTGTGCCGGGTCCAATGTGGAGTTAGAGGAAAACCGACTGGCAAGCAGGTTAACCTTGTCGGTTGCCGTGCAAGCAACCTCATGATTGTTTGATAGTAGGGGAATTGTTGATGTCACATTATTTTTTTTTTTTACACAGTGATCACCACTTATCAAGGCCCGGAAGCCACTCAGGGATAAGGGTTATTGCAAGTACATTACGTTAGTGTGGAGATTTGACGAAGTGTTTACTTAAGGGGGCGGTTCATTAGGAATTTGTTAACGTTGGACTTGAAGACATCCAAGTTGTAGTCAGGTGGGAAGCAGGGAGACGGAACAGAGTTCCACAGGCGTGCAGTTCTAAGAAAGAAGCTTTATTTACTACACTGTTGTAGATTTTCCAAAAATCACGGTTTCCTAATTTCTGTGCTTCAATGCGTTTCCTGGTGGTTTCAGTGTAATCTGTCTTAGCTGTCTCTATTACTCGCTTACAATTATTTCTGGCTTCTATATACTTCTGTCTGTTTGAACTGAACTTATGTCGGTTGAATCTGCGGTATGCATGCTGCCTTTGAGCAATGGCAGTTGCACAAGTAGAAGTAAAGGAGTGGGACTTGCTGTAGAATTTCCGTGTAGGAGCGTGCTTCAATTGCTGTTTTGAACCATTCAGTGGTTTCATTTGTGCACTGTTCAGATTGAAGAGAAAAAATATTTCCCCATGGGGCATCTCTGATAAGATCTCTGATGGCTTACCAGTCAGCCTTTTTATAATATCTCGTTGTTTTGAGCACTGGTTCTTCAGTTTTGGGTCTAGAGTTTAGGGTGATTTCGACCATTATCACTGCATGATCAGCGTTCCCGAGTGGGCTATCAGAATTTGTTATACAATCATCGGGAACTGTGGTCAGAAACAGATCTAGAAGTGATGCGTGTTGTAGAAATATCTTTAATTGCAGTTTAACGATTTTTTATTAAATTGTTAGGTGAAAGTACAGAATAGATACACAGCACCCTCCCGTCCTATGTTTTGTCTGTCTTTTTTTTGGGGGGTGGGGGATATTTTTTTGCCGGAGTGTAAGTAATTATTAACAGGAAAATTGGTGAAAAAAAAACTTTACTTTTTTGGGGGCTGGATTTAATAAACAAACAAAATGAAAGCAAAATAAAACAAAAATTTGGTTCTTATGAACTTATGTTACTGTTATTTTTTTTAATAGCTTAAGTGCCTACCCCACTGTTTGAAGAGTTTTTTTTTTTCAGGCCTACACGCGTGACAATCTTTTCATCGCCACAGGACTACTTTTTTTATAGACAAATGCCTGAGGAAGTATCTATACAAAGATGATGTTACAGAGTCTTAGCTTTGTACGACAGCTAAGTCTCTCTCTCTCTCGGTTCAAAATGTTGAGATCCAGCAACAAGCAAGAGCAAGATAGCCAGCAACAAGTTAAACTGCAGACCAGCTTAATGCGGGTACTGGTCTCCCGCTTTATGGTTTTTTAAATCTAAGATGTGCTTAACCCAGAGGGGTTGCCTTAACAAGGCTTTTGGGAGTCCTCTCCACCCCCCCCCCCCACACACACATCGAAATAAACATATACACCTTTAAAGTACATGATAGAAAATTTTTCATGGAGGCATAATTTACATGGGTCGTCTAAATGTCTGCACGTGGTAGCTTGTCTCATTATTTTCCATTCGACTACCCATGTAAATTATGCCTCCATGAAAAATTTGCTATCCTGTACTTTAAAGAACCTCAAAATCTATTAAACTGTAGACGAGAAATAGCAAACAACTGTGTTCACAAAATAAAACTTACTCTAGGATAGCGATACAAAATAGCTTTAAAACTAACAATAACAATAGAAAACAAACAAATAAATAAATTAAATAAACATGAATATACATAAACGATCACACATATATGTATATATATATATATATATGTATATATATGTGCATATATATATTTACACATATGTATATTTATATATATATATAAAAAAAAGGAAAAGGTCTGCCCTAAACCACTAACCTAGTTCTAAAACAGATCCTAAATGTCTGCACGTGGTAGCTTGTCTCATTATTTTCCATTCAACTACCAGCGAATGTCCTCTTTCTTTGAGTTCCCAGTATTTATTCACTAGTGTTGTATTTATACGGTGTTTTTTTTATTTTTGAAGGTACTTTTGTGGTCATAGTATCGGGTTTTAAAATCTTAATCGCCATATATATTTTATAAATTACTATATATATATATATATATATATATAAGCTGGCAACCTGGCGTTACCCGGTTGTATAATACGTTCTTACTATACCACCTCTACACGCCCGGGCAACACTGGGTACTTCTGCTAGTTAAATATAAAATGCAGAAGTATACAAATAAAAAGGTAATCTGGAGTTAGTTTGGCTACATAACGGCACAGATCCTCAACGTTCATGATGATGATGATTATTTGTATATATTTATATATATGTCAACCCTAGCAACGATAGGTATCCATGCTAGTATATATATATATAAAGCTGGCAACCTGGCGTTACCCAGTTGCACAATTTTTTTTTTTTTTTTAATTACATTTTCACCCCAAACAAGGCAAATTGCCACTTTGGTGTAGGTGGCTTCTATCAGGGGCAACAACTACTGGGGTACTATGTAGGGATTTGGGCAGCAAGGTGTCGGTTCACATTACACTTGAACTTCTGCACGTCAGTACTGTTGGGGAAGCAGGGACCTGGAATGGAATTCCAGAGTCTAGCGGTTCTGGGGAAGAAACTATTGGAGTAAAAAGATCTTTTACATCTAGGGATCTCTACAGTGTGGGGGTGGGATTTAGCAGCCTGTCGGGTTTGTCGAGGGTGCTCACGTCGTGGGGGCACAAGTGATTGCAGTTCGTCAGAGCATTCACCACTAAAATACTTGTAGAAAAGGCAGAGGGATGCAACATTTCGTCGATGGGACAGAGGCTGAAGCTTAGATGCCAGTTCAGGGCCTATCAGGTTTGCGACTCTCTTTTGAACCTTGTCAAGGAGCGAGAGACTAGTAGCAGATGCACCAGCCCAGATGTGGCAGCAATACTCCATACATGGGCGAATGGTGGTCTTATAGAGGTACAGGATACTTTCGGGTGTTAATAGTTTTCTAGCACGGTAGAGAGAGCCCACCTTTCTTGCAGCGGCCCTGGCAATGCCTTCAATGTAATTGTTCCAACTCATGTTTCCTGTGAACGTTAGGCCAAGGAGTTTGAAAGATGGACTCTCAGATAAAGAGTCGTTGGCCATTGCTATGGGTGGTAGAGAAGGTTTCTTGTAATTATTGAATGAAACCAGTTTAGTCTTGGCAGCATTGAACGCGACCAACCACTTTTGTCCCCATTCCACTACAGATTGGAGGTCTTCCTCTAGTGTTTCTGCCATCTCTTTAGAAATGTGTTCATTCGTCTTCCTGCCGTGTCTGCCATAGAGTGTAGTGTCATCAGCATATATACCCATCTCAGAGGCAATTTTGTCGGGGAGGTCATTTATGAATATCAGGAACAATAGAGGTCCAAGGATAGAACCCTGGGGCACCCCCGCATTTATATCATATTGTTTACATACGTTTACACATGATATGCAGATACGTTTACACATGACATGCAGATTGCGTATGTATTATTATAGAATCAATCCTCTATTGATTATTATATAACTGCCTGCTACAATTTTTTTTTTGTTGCTTAACACACATCTACAAACACCCAGGCATCTAGGCGCGTAATACATAATAATCTGCATCCCCAAAACTTCCAATAATAACCCTGTCAATATTTATTACAAAATGTTTTAATAATCATCTAAGCCCGTCTGTCAAGTTGAAAGTGGCTAGAATTCAAGTTTATAGTCCATTAAATCAAGTATTTCGGTTCATCATCTCTATATAAATAAAATGAACTCATTTTTTCGCGTCTGATTTTGACCTTAATAGGATTAAAAATCAAGAAATTTCATGCAAATATAATATGCACAAACGGCAGAACAATATCTGAGGTGTGTTATAGGCTTATTATTTCTCAAATTCCTCGATAATCTTAGATTTCTATACTTTTTCTGCTGAGAAGTCACGGCCAAAATCGGTTAAGATCAATGGAAGTGGTAAAATATTTTCTCTCTAATAAATTCCTCCTCCCCCTGCCACCACTTAACACCGTTTGGGGATCGTTCACAAGGAACAGTTGAGAAGAGAACACCGGTTTGGCTTCGTAGTTCTTTCATGTGAAGTTATTTAAAATCACTAAACTAAGCTGCAGTGCTCTGTGGCGTAGTGGTTAGCGTGCTGGACAATTCACATTATATTTTCACGTTCGCGCCGACCTACCGTAGTCGTTTTTTTTTTTTTTTTTTTTTTTTCCTAAACAACTGGAATGGACTTTTCTTGGTGGCCGAACTGTTAACGTTGCAGATGTTTTTTTGTTTTTGTTTTTTCACACTTTATTTTCCTACTTTTACTCATGACTCCGGGTTTGATCCTTCCTACTTACCTACCATAACATTTTTTAAAACTCCCCCCCCCCGTCCCGGAAACAAACACTCGGGCAACGCCGGGTACCCCCGCTAGTAAAGAATATTTTAGAAAAGAGCCAACTGTTTTCCGTAAAAATAAAAGCAAATCAATTAATGAAAAGAGAAAGAAACAGCAAGTGATGCTGGTGTGAAATGAATGCATTTACAACAAAAACAAAATATCCCAGTGATATTTGCCATGACAATCTGTTTCAAGTTATCATACAGCAAAGCGATATTTCTTTCGCGCAGACGACAAGTTATTTTCATTCATTTACACCTGGTTTCATTCTTATCAAAACACATATATATACAGCTAATATATATCACCTTGTGTGTTTGTGTGTATGTATGTGTGTGTTGGGGTGGAGAGGGCTCCCGCAATCCGTGGTGAAGGCAACCTATATATATATATATGTATATATATGTATATATATATATATATATGTATATATATATACATATATATACATATTTATGTGTATATATATGTATGTATATGGGTGGGGAGGGCTCCCGTAAGCCATGGTGAAGGCAACCTTTCTAGAAGCAAATCTCTGATTTAAAAAAACCATAAAGCGGGAGACCAGTACCCGCATTAAACTGGTCTGCAATTAAACTTGTTGCTGGCTATCTTGCTCTTGCTTGTTGCTGGATCTCAACATTTCGAACTGAGAGAGAGACTTAGCTGTCGTACAAAACTCAGAATCTGTAACATCATCTGCATATAGATACTCCCTCTGGGATTTCTCTGTTGGCGATGGAAAAGTTGTGACGCGTGGAGGCTTGAAATGCTGGAAGCATGTAATAATTGATCTCAATGACCGTCTTTAGTGTCATGCCTGCTTGAGCGTGTGAATTCACCGGTAGGACTAAAAAAAAAAACAGTCACCTTTGGGCTCATGTACTTTAAGTGCCTGAGGGAGTGGCACTCGTCCGACAAGACGTTGCAATCATCATCATATATATATATATATATATATATATATATATATATATATAACTACTTCATTTACTCACATAAAATTAATATACGAAAGTATAGATTTATGCGTAAACTTTAAGTATTTACTTCACATCGCTTCTTTCCTCAACAGAAGATGCGCATATAAAAACGAGAAACAACCACAGAATTCGCGCATAAGCCTGAAGAATCCTAGAGTGGATGAAATGCGGAATATTCAGTGTAGCTTAATCGCCATATAAATTGTATAACTTACTATATATATATATATATATATATATATATATATATATATATATATATACACTAGCATGGATACCCAGATAGGATTGACATGAAGTTCGGTTTCGCAACACCTGTTATACTAAGAATATTGAACATATATATGCATACATATATATACATATATATACACACACATATGTATATACACACACACATATGTATATATATATATATATATATATATATATATATATACAATCTTGTCGTCCATGCCATCTCAGATGACTCTGCACTCCCACCGCAGATTTGCACATCTCGAGGCAGATGTGACATACAAATTGATCAATTTCCATCGAGTTGGCTTCCTCTGGAGGTTGAAGAGTATTCCTATGAACAATCACGTGTCTTCTCACACCAGCAGAAGACTTGCAAACTTTGCTGCATGTTAAACAGATCGTTTGGTTCGGACTAATAGATGCAAAGTTGACCTGAACAGGAGTTTTTTGCGACTTAAGGTGTTTGACGTAGCCAGCTTTTGACAAAAGCACTCGTTCACAAGTGTCGCATTTTCAGCTCTGTGTGTCATGGTTAAGACCATCAATTAAACCTTTGCGAAGCTCTCGCTTCAGATTGCTGTGGACCTGCTTTCTTTTCTCTAGAGCATCACAACGTACAAGCTTTCGCCACTTCGGCCTTTGCAGAGTAAGTTCTTCCCATGTGTCGATGTTGATTTGTAAGACTTTCAAATTATTCTTTGTAGAGTCCCTGAAACTCTTCCTAGGCTTGTGTTGAGGGCGCTTGCCATTTTCCAGCTCCCTCTAAAACATTTGTTTTGGCAGCCTACAATCTTTCATTCGAACCAAATTGCTCACCCAACGCATGTGAGATCTGATTTTTTTTTTTTTTACATAGGAATCACCACGTATCAAAGCCAAGAGGCCACTCAATGATAAGGGTTAAAGAGTGTACAGTAGACATTGGACAATATAGTAATCATTAGTAATGAAAATTTGGTAAATTTGATAACTTATATAGAACGGCTCATCAAGAACTTATTTACGTTAAACTTGAACACAACCATATTGTAGTCAGCCGGAAAGCAGGAAAACGGAAGATAATTCCACAGGTGTGCAGTTCTAAGAAAGAAGCTTTGTTCATGGAATCTACGTTTAGGTTTAGGCACAGATAAAGAGTGGGGGGATTTATTGATAGTGTGTACAGCTAGACGAGTGTTTCTTGTGAAAGTTTGGCGAGGGGGGAACATAGACTGAAGCTCATTCGAACACCTTCCATGAAAATAACGATACATCAGAGACAAACTTGCAACATCTCTTCTGTGAGATAGAGGTTGCAAGGAAGAGAAAAGGACATCTCCTATGAGGCTACGAAGTCTATTTTGAACTCTATCAAGGCAGGACAAGTCCTTTCTAGCAGCTCCTGCCCAGATGTGGCAATAATATTCCATCCTTGGACGTACCTGGCTCTTATATAGATAGAGAATAGCATCAGCAGTGAGATATTTACCAGATTGATAGAAAGATCCCACCATTTTTCCAGCGGCCTTGGCAACAGATTTGATTCATTTAAGATCAGCGGCCTTGGCAACAGATTTGTTTCATTTAAGATCAGGAGTAAAGGTCAAGCCCAGAAGCTTGTCAAAACTTGAGGCCTCCTGAAGACGAGAGCCATTCATTTCAATTGATGCCAGATGTGGATCAGAATGTAGATGATGTAAAGACTTCAGTATCGGGTACTTGTGCTTGCCACTTGATGTTTAAGATATGTCTCAAGCATTTTTGGTGAAATCGTTCAAGCCATTTAATGTGCCTTTGATGCAATGTCCATGTCTCCGATGGATACAACAGTGCAGTTAGCACACTGGTCTTGTAAACGCAGGTCTTAGTTCTGTTTGTAATGCCACGATCAGACCACACTCTATTCTCCAACCTTCCAAAAGCTACAGATGCCTTCTGAATTCGTCTGTGGATTTCAGTGTCGAGACAGCCATACACAAATGAAACAACTACTCCCAGTCTAGCACCACAGACCATGATGTTCGTCTTCATACATTTAAACGGACAGGTGAGATTTATATCATAGATGGGCTTGGGTCAGGAGCTAAGAAATGAGGCCGGAGAGTTTTTGGTCTACAGACATGAAACTTAATATATAGGGTATTCAAACGCATGCAAAACTTTATATTTGGGTTTAAGCCAAGGAAAATCGGTGCAAAAATGTGAAAATTAGAAAAATTAAATTTGCTAAATGAAGGTCAAACGTCGGCATTACGAATATGCATGCGTAACGTAATAGCTATTGGTTCATGTTTTAATTTTTAGCTTTGCAGTAAACGTGTCTTCTTAGTTTAGGCATTAACGTCAAAGGAAAAAATAAATCATAAGCTAAACGTTTTGGTTTCGATTCCCGGTGGTGGTGCCTGAGTCATTTTTTCCTTTTTTTTTTTTTTTTAAAACTTTTTAAATCATTACTATATATTGGGTCGAATATAATATAATAAATAATACGAAATCTGCATGAATTAAAATATTATATTTAAGTATATTTTATGACTGGGCTATGTCGGGCGGCCTGCTAGTATATCAATAACATAAAGCTGAACGTCTGTGTGTGTGTGTGTGTGTGAGTGGTCACGAATATGGTTGACTATTTTAAAAACTGATTGCATATAATGATAGAAGATATATCGAGACACAGGAATAGGTATGTTTGATCTGGCAGAATGGTGGTTCGTTAAAATTGTGGGGTCTGCGTTCGCACCTGGTCCACAAAGTATGGAAATAAAAAATTAAAAAATTAAAAAAAAAAAAACGTTTACAAGTGTTTTGATATAGATGTACATAAGAATACTTTGATAAGTATGTTTTAACTTTAATAGGGATGGTGTAATAAAATTGTGGGGTCTGTGTTCGCACTTGGTCCACAAAGTATGGAAATAAAAAATTTAAAAATTAAAAAAACAAACGTTTACAAGTGTTTTTGATATAGATGTACATAAGAATACTTTGATAAGTATGTTTTAACTTTAATAGGGATGGTATAATAAAATTGTGGGGTCTGCGTTCGCGCCTGGCCTCCATAGAATGGAGATAGGCACAAACTTTAATAAAGACTTTTCATATCTATCTGCGTAAGTATACTTTGATAATTATGTTTCAGTTTGAAGAAATATGGTATAATAAAATTATGGGGTGTTCGTTCGCACCTGACCTCCATAGAATGGAAATATGTCACAAAGTTTAACAAGGTTTTTTAATATAGATCCACAGAATATTGTGATAAGTGTTTCAGTGTGAACAGGTATGGTATAATAAATTATGGGGTTTATCTATTTTATTTTTACTTTCATCATATTTTGTTTTGGTTCTGATACCCCCAAATTCGAAGCTATCTCTTTACAACCCCCTCCTTTTCATAACCTATCATACTTTCATAAATCAGAGTCCATTTTCTGTAGCTGTTTTTGAACCCAGTCAATGACGAGTACTTTTGCTAGTATATATATATATATATGCTGTTTTGGTAATTTTTTTTTTTTTACAAACTACTTAAAAATACAAACCAATGAACTTTTCTACCATAAAAGTAACTTTTATTGACTATGGTAACATTTATTTCTTGTATATTTATATTATTATATATATAACATTTTCTCTTTGTAAGGAAACATCATTTTGTTGGCCACTCTTGGCTACGAATGGAAACAAAGTTGATACAAAAAATATATTTTTGCGAAAATTATCTTTACTTTCATCATATTTTGCTTTGGTTTTGATACCTCCAAATTCGAAGCTATCTCTTTACAACTCCCTCCTTTTCATAACCTATCATACTTTCATAAATCAGAGTCCATTTTCTGTAGGCTGTTTTTGAACCCAGTCAATATATATATATATATATATATATATATATATATATAATTTTTTTTGATTCATCCAGCTTTGACAGACGTGTTTCAAATTTTATCACTAGTACTTTTCTTTTAATGATTTGGAATTCATTCCATTTGCGCTTTTTTCCAAGGAACTCTGCCTTTTGGATGATTTTGGACCATTTGGAATTTACCCATTGGATCGAAATTTTAAATTCGACCGTTTTGGATTTTACCATTTTTGGATTTTTACCCTTCACCGGACTATCCATTCATGTGAAATTTTTTTATCATTTTTCTTTTGCCTCCTGTTCCCCTTACCTCACCCTTTTTTTAACCAAGTAAGATCTTTGACTTACTTGTAGTTTCATTAAATACTTTTATATGCAAAATCCGATCCTGCATTTTGCTAATTCCTGCCCTCTGATGAGAAGGAGAGTATTTCTTCGAAACTCCGCGGATTAAGGACTATCCACTTATCTTGTGCTTCCTTTTTTAAAATTAAATATGTTTTTAACTCTTTTTCAAGATGTCTTTTAACATATTTTATTAATCATTTGTTCATATTATAAGCTCTATTTCCTTTTCGGTTTTATTGAGCTTTTTATATCTGGCTGAGTTTATTTTACTTGTAAATATTAACTCTTTAATATTTATAATATATTTTAAGTTTACCATTTTGATTACCTTAGTAAACTTATTGTAACTTTTATTTTATATATATATATATATATATATATATATATATATATATATATATATATATATACTAGCAAAAGTACCCGTCAATGACTGAGTTCAAAAACAGTCTACAGAAAATGGATTCTGATTTATGAAAGTATGATAGGTTATGAAAACGAAGGGTTGTAAAGAGATAGCTTCGAATTTGGGGGTATCAAAACCAAAGCAAAATATGATGAAAGTAAAAATAAAATAGATAAACCCCATAATTTATTATACCATACCTGTTCACACTGAAACACTTATTACAATATTCTGTGGATCTATATTAAAAAACCTTGTTAAACTTTGTGACATATTTCCATTCTATGGTTTTGGTAAAATTCACCCTTGTCCGTTTGTCAGTTCGTCTGTCTGCACTTTGCTCAATAACTACGCCTTGGAATTTTTTAAAATTTTGCACAAACATTAAACATGATATGAGTAAAAAAGTAACAGAACGAATTTTCCGGGAAAACTCTGATTGCTCCTCCCACTTACGGTGCCTTTCGGATTAAAATGGCTAAAATTGACATTTTTTGCTTATTAAAAAAAAAAAAAATGATGCCTTGGATTTTTATAAAACTTTCTGAAAAATTGTAACTGATTTCTATATAATTTTGTTTGTCTATACTTCGCGATAACTCTTGGGTGTGCCCCAGGGGCTCTTTTAGGGCTAATAAAAACACTCCATTTTTGGTGCCTATTTTACCATGTTTGTCCAAAATTTCCTGTGTATGTCTATTTAGCAGTTTTGCATGGTGTTGAACTCAAATTTAAATATGTTAAGGCCTTGGGGACTTTTGAGGCGTGTGTGTGAGGGGGGGAGCAAATGATGGACTTTGTCATTTCTTTTTTGCATGGTGCAGAACTCAAATTTACATATGTTCAGGCCTAAAACTCATTTATACCTACAGGCACTTGTTTCATGCTTACGCACTCATCAGTGTAGGGTAACAGTTTCATGCCGGTTATGAGATTTGAACCCAGCCATGAAATTTACAGAAACACTGCAAAAATGGTTGGATCCTTCTATCGCTCTAGTAGATATCTCACTGCCGATGCAATTCTCTGTCTATATAAGAGCCAGGTACATCCAAGGATGGAATACTGTTGCCACATCTGGGCAGAAGCTGCTAGAAAGGACTTGTCCTGCTTTGACAGAGTTCAAAATAGACTTTGCAGCCTCATAGGAGATGTCCTTTTCTCTTCTCTGCAACCTCTTTCTCACAGAAGAGATATTGCGAGCTTATCTTTTTATCGTTATTTTCATGGCAAGAGCTCGTCTGAGCTCCAATCTATGGTCCCCCTTTTTCCAAACTTTCATCTAGTCTCGCTAAAAACACTATCAATAATTCCTCTCTGTGCTCATTAAAAAAAAAAAAATGATGCGTTGGATTTTTATAAAACTTTCTGAAAAATTGTAACTGATTTCTATATAATTTGGTTTGTCTATACTTCACGATAACTCTTGGGTGTGCCCCAGGGGCTCTTTTAGGGCTAATAAAAACATTTTTGGTGACTAGTTTACTATATTTGTCCAAAATTTTCTGTGTATGTCTATTTAGCAGTTTTGCATGGTGCTGAATTCAAATTTAAATATGTTAAGACCTTGGGGACTTTTGAGGCTAAATGTGTGGGGGTGGGGGGGGAGCAAATGATGGACTTAGTCATTTCCTCTTTTGAGTCATTTCTTTTTTGCATGGTGCAGAACTCAAATTTACATATGTTCAGGCCTAAAACTGCACCGTTTGTTCATTTTCACCAGGATTTGACATCCTCTGAGCTGCTAGAAAAGACTTGTCCTGCCTTGATAGAGTTCAAAATAGACTTCGTAGCCTCGTAGGAGATGTCCTTTTCTCTTCCTTGCAACTTCTATCTCACAGAAGAGATGTTGCGAGTTTGTCTCTGCTTTATCGTTATTTTCATGGAAAGTGTTCGACTGAGCTTCAGTCTATGGTCCCCCCTCGCCAAACTTTCACAAGAAACACTCATCTAGCTGAAAACACTATCAATAATTCCCCCCACTCTTTATCTGTGCCTAAACCTAAACTTATATTCCATGAACAAAGCTTCTTTCTTAGAACTGCACGCCTGTGGAATTATCTTCCGCTTTCCTGCTTTCCGGCTGACTACAGTATGGTTGTCTTCAAGTCTAACGTAAATAAGTTCTTGATGAGCCGTTCTATCTAAGTTAAAACATTTACCGAATTTCCATTACTAATGATTACTATATTGTCCAATTTCTACTGTACACTCTTTAAACCTCATCCTCGAGTGGCCTCTTGGCCTTGATAATGTGGTGATGCCTGTGTAAAAAAAAAAAATGCTGAACTTAGTCATTTTTTTTATACCTCGTTCACGGGGGACCATGCATGTTTCACTTGTTCAATTATATTTCGTTCTTAGTGTATACCAGTTCTTTTTGTTTAGAAGCTCAATGTTTGTAAAAAATAACAACAGAGCACATACAAAAGAAAAACAGTATAGTTACATTCCAAGATCCAAATATATTTTTTTTTTCGGAGAGAACTTGGTCGTTTACTGTCTTAGATGTTCCACCACACAAGCCCTTATCCCTGAGTGGCTTCCGGACCTTGATAAGTGGTGACCACCATGTACAAAAAAAAAAAAAAAAAAAGTGGAAAAAAAAAAAAGTGGAAAAAAAAAAAAAAGCTCCTGCCCAGATGTGGCAACAGTATTCCATCCTTGGACATACCTGGCTCTTATATAGATAGAGAATTGCATCAGTGGTGGGATATCTACTGGATCGATAGAAAGATCCTACCATTTTTCCAGCGGCCTTGGCAACAGATTTGATGTATGTATTCCACTTAAGGTCAGGAGTAAAGGTCAAGCCCAGAAGCTTGTCAAAACTTGAGGCCTCCTGAAAACGAGTCATTCATTTCAATTGATGCCAGTTGTGGATCAGAACGTTGTTGATGTAAAGATAGAAGCTTGGTTTTAGATGCATTAAAAGTAACTAACCATCACTCTCCCCATTGTACCACGTGCTTAAGATTAGAGGAGAGAGAATCGGAGAGAACTTGGTCGTTTACTGTCTTAGATGTTCCACCACACAAGTCCTTTCTAGCAGCTCCTGCCCAGATGTGGCAACAGTATTCATTCCATCATTGGATGTACCTAGCTCTTATATAGATAGAGAATTGCATCAGCAGTAAGATATCTACTGGATCGATAGAAAGATCCCACCATTTTTCCAGCAGCCTTGGCAACAGATTTGATGTATGTGTTTCATTTAAGATCAGGAGTAAAGGTCAAGCCCAGAAGCTTGTCAAAACTTGAGGCCTCCTGAACACGAGAGTCATTCATTTCAATTGATGCCAGATGTGGATCAGAACGTTGATGATGTCAAAGATAGGAAGCTTGGTTTTAGATGCATTAAAAGTAACCAGCCACCTCTTTCCCCATTGTACCACATGCTTAAGATTAGAGGAGAGAGAATCGGAGAGAACTTGGTCGTTTACGGTCTTAGATGTGCTGCCATAAATGGTAGTGTCATCAGCATAAATGTCTACAAATGATGTAAGGATGTGTTTTGGGAGATCATTGATGTTAATCAGGAAAAGAGTTGGGCCCAGGATGGACCCCTGAGGGACTCCGGCATTAATACTGTGAGCTTCTGATTTTTGCCCATCAACCACTACTCTTATGAACATTAACGTAGACTCTACTTTGAGACAAGAGAACATCTCTCTCTTATCTGGGTCTAATGTATAGTCCCTTTGCATCTTGGTTGCTCTTATATCTGGGTCTAGTTTTATATACATTATATACATTAACACAAACCATTTCTCTTCTATCTGGGGTCTTATTAAAATGCATTAACAAAGGCTCTAATTCTGAAGGGGTCTCTTTTATATCCGGATCTAATTACATACACTAACAATGGCTCTAATTAAGGACCACAGACAGTGTTTCTTATATCCGGGTCTAATATTTATAAATCAAGACCGGCTCTAATCTGGGACCAGATCAAATCTCTCTTTTATCCGGGTCTAATTTATATACATTAATACAGGCTCTAATTTGGGGCCAGAGATCATCTCTCGTATATCCGGGTCTAATATTTATAAATCAACACCGGCTCTAATCCAGGACCAGATCAAATCTCTCTTTTATCCGGGTCTAATTTATATACAGGCTCTTCTAATTTGGGGCCAGCGATCATCTCTCGTATATCCGGGTCTCTTTTATATATATTAACACAGGCTATAATTTGGGATTAGAGAACATTTTTCTGTTATTTGGGTTTATCTTATATCCGGGTCTAATTTATATGAATTAACACGGGTCTAATTTTGGACCAGAGGCAATATCTCTTATATGCGGGTTTTATTTACATACTCATACTTACAAAGGCCCTAATTCGGGACCAGAAAAATCTGTCTTATATCCAGGTCTTATTCATATCATCTCTTTTTTTATCCAGGTCTAATTTAAATACATAGACACAGGCTCTAATTTGGGACCAGAGAAACACATCTTTTACATTCGGGGTTTCTCTTATATTCGGGTCTTATTTCTTATATATTTGGAAAATCATTAATGTAGATCATTATGTCAATATCATCTTTTTTCATGCATATACTCTTCAGAAAAATTTAGAAATTCTTTGCTTAGTCCATAATACATTGTAGCCTACATCGCACTGTAGAGAACTTACGTTTGATTTTATGAAAATATTTTTTATATAATGGCTTGAATTAAAGTTTTAAATGCAAAAGTCGAGTATTATGGTTCAATTATGTACCAAACAGAAACATTCATTCCGAAAGCATCCCTATTCATATTAAAGAACCTACTGTTGATTTTATACAGCGTGCCCTTCTGCTTGTGCAGGGATAAAATTTCTCCAAAACACTTCTCATGTAAGGCTATATATGATGTTAGGCTAATTTTTTGTCAAAACTGAACAGAATTCTTTTGATTATCAATTTTCGATATTTATCATAGGTATTCCGATACAGAACCTATTTAAGAACACTGCCAGGAACATAAAGTACATTGCGAAATTTCAAAAACATCGGTCCAGGGATTGAACTCGCACACACACACACACACACACACAAAGCACCTTTTATACAAGGTGGAACGATAAAATTTGTTGCGCAGAAAGACAACATGATTCCATTTACCGTTTGATGAAAACCGTTTTCTTTCTTTGTTGTTGCAGACCATCTACGAGTTGATTAGTTGCTGTACGAACCCCAAGAGCAACAGGAGCCTTCTCTCATGCCTGAAAGCGACACAATATTCACAAGGAAGATCGGAGATGCGCCACTGTACAACTCATGCTCTCTCCCGATCCAAATTATGACACCAGGACCATTGCCAGCACCCTCAAAATGCAAATCTGGATGATTAACAGTTGAGGGCACAGCTCAATGAAGTTTCCGGCCACAGTTATGGTCTTTCACCTGTAGTCTAGTATTAATCGTGAGAGAGGAGGGAGAGAGAGGAGGGAGAGAGGTGGAGAGAGAGGAGGGAGAGAGAGAGGAGGGAGAGAGAGAGGAGGGAGAGAGAGAGGAGGGGAGAGAGGAGGGAGAGAGGTGGGAGAGAGAGGAGAGAGAGAGGGAGAGAGAGGAGGGAGAGAGAGGAGAGAGAGAGGAGGGAGAGAGAGAGGAGGGAGAAAGAGGAGGGAGAGAGAGAGGAGGGAGAAAGAGAGGAGGGAGAGAGAGGA